>NW_021703772.1:4798048-4817285 GCF_005190385.1 Monodon monoceros | reverse complement strand
GAAATTTTTTTTTTTTTTTTTTTTTTTTTGCGGTACACGGGCCTCTCACCGTTGTGGCCTCTCCCGTTGCGGAGCACAGGCTCCGGATGCGCAGGTTCAGCGGCCACGGCTCACGGGCCCAGCCGCTCCTCGGCACGTGGGATCTTCCCGGACCGGGGCACGAACCTGCGTCCCCTGCATCGGCAGGCAGACTCTCAACCACTGCGCCACCAGGGAAGCCCTAAACCAGGGGAATTTTAAATGACTCCTTTTGGAAGGGAGTTCTCCAAATCTAGAAGCCGGGCATTCATATACCGGCACTGGGACTCGGGACCCAGTTAGCTAGAAACCAGAGCTTCCTCGACGTGACCCCCATCCTCGAGAATGGTCAGGGCTGCCAGGGCCCCTCTCTCCTCCAGGCCTCCCTGACCACGCGTGGCCCTGCCCCTCCCTGGCCTCTGTCATGACTCACACTCCGACCTCCTCCTCTGGGCCCTGGTGCAGGTCCCCTCGCATAGTGGGCGCTCCTGGTTCGTGGGCAGCTGCCTTTCCTCGCCCAGCTGACCAGCCCTGAACTGTGCCTGCTCCCACTGTCCCCACCCCAGAGCATCTGGTTTTTCCAGGGACTTCTCTGCCCACCCCCTTAGCCCGGCCACCTGGACGCCTGACCTCATAGTGGCTACTTTCCCTCCTCCAGCGAAAACGTTAGGAGCACGTGTCCAGGGCCCGGACCGCAGTGGTGGAGTACTGACATAGGCAGGGAGGCGCTCAGGGCTCCAGCCTCACCTGCAGGAGGGCCTGGAAAGTCTCTGCATCAGGGCAGTGATGGTTTTCTTGGCGGTACCTTGATCCTGTGAGCAGCAAACCAGGCCATGGATGGGAAATGCTTCTTGGTCTCCAGGGGACTGGTGCATATCCCTTACTTTATTCATGCTCCTCCTTGCCCGCGGAAGAACTTCTGGGGCTTACCAGGGCTGGTTCTGCTTCCTGGTTTCATTATTATCATTATTGCTCTTATTACGAGATGGCAACCCGTGTCATCCTGAAAGCTCACCTCCCTCCTCCGTCCCTTCCTCCAGGGGCCAGGGCAGGACTCACGTTCTTCTGTTCTCCCTCCCCTTCTCCCTCCCCCCGCGCCGCTCCTGGGCCGTCCCCTGACCTTGGCTCTCTGTCACTCTCACTCTGAGTCCTAGTGGCCCGAGCAGCCGTCCCAGGGCCATATTCCTATTTCTCAAGGGAGGCCATGGGGCCGGCTTGCCTGTGCTCACCTTGGTGACAGTGGACATGAGGATGGTTCCTCACCTTACTTCTCTCTGCGTGTAGGTGGCACTTCTGTGTACATATGTTTAGATCCATGCAGTTGGTGTGCTCGCCGTAGATCTGATTCCCCTTTTCGTCCTCTGATCAGATAGGCATCCTCTCAGTCATTGGAATCAACTCGGGGACAGCGATTTTCACCCTCTAGTCTCTGACGTGACCCAGGTGCCTAGGCAGAGCTGGCCCCCAGAGCACAGAGGACCCACGAGGTGGGCGTGGTCGATGGAGGGGTCTATTAAGGGAGATACTTTGGCAACGTAAATAGACTTTATCCACCGTCTTAGTTGCTCACCTAAAAATAGGTTCCAGACTGCTGGAAACTTACCCAACTGACTGCGGTTTGACACAGAAGCATGCTTGTGGTTACTTTTTTTTTTTTTTTTATAAATTTATTTATTTTTTATTTATTTTTACTTTTGGCTGTGTTGGATCTTCGTTGCTGCTCCTGGGCTTTCTCTAGTTGCGGCGAGTGGGGGCTACTCATTGCAGTGGCTTCTCTTGCTGCGGAGCACAGGCGCTAGGCACACGGGCTTCAGTAGCTGTGGATCGCGGGCTCTAGACTGCAGGCTCAGTAGTTGTGGCGCACGGGCTTAGTTGCTCCGCGGCATGTGGGATCTTCCCAGACCAGGGCTTGAACCCGTGTCCCCTGCATTGGCAGGCGGATTCTTAACCACTGCACCACCAGGGAAGCCCGCTTGTGGTTACTTTTAAAACTAAGTTGCAAACGTGATTCTCTGTTACACACCCAAAGCAGTGCCATCCACCTGTGTTAAAGCTTCTGCAAGAGAGAATCAACTCTTTATAAAACTCAGTTCCACAGACATGCCTGGAACCCCCATCATTCATCCCCAGGGCATTTCAGGCTCTGTCTTGGTGAAGAGGTTTGAAGGACGTTCCTGCCTTCAGAAGGTGTCCAGTTAACGAAGATACAAAGGCACAGCTGATGGGGTGTGCCGTGTGGTGAGGGCCGCCTCACCAGGGAGGCAGGGAGGGCTGGACAGGAGGTGACCGAGGGCGAGGGCCAGAATGGGGGCCTCTCCCAGCCATCATCCTTTGGACCCCAGGACCCACAGCTTCCTAGCTTTCCTCCCACCCGACTAGTGTAAGGCCTCGCCGCGGCTTCCCAGCCAGGGAGGGAGCCAGGAACCACGTGGGGCGCTGCTGAGACGGGCGCCATCCCGCTGGGACCTGCCCATGGACGAGGCTGTGGGTACCAGGGCCTCAGCAGGGGCGTGTCGGGCTGGCGGATCAGACGCGGGCAGGCGACACCTGCCACAGGCAGCCAGGAGGAGGACGGCTCTGAGGGGCTTTGCTTTAAGGAGGAGCAGAAACCAGGTGGTGGCTGGGTGAGGGCCTGGAGTCACGGGAGGGTTTCGTTAGGAAAGGAGATGATACAGCGATGCAGCACGTTTAATGCAGGCAGGAGAGGGTGCGAACTGCCGGGTGGAAGCCAGTTCACGGGGCGGGGGGACGGGCGGCCTTGGCAGCAGGGCGGGGCGAGGAGGCCCTGAGTCCGTGGGGACCCGGGACGGGAAGGGGGGTGCCCTCTTCTGGTTGCTGCTTTTATTGTTTCTTTTTTTTGTCTGCAGTGATATGAAAATGGGGGTCCTTGAGGGGGGGTGGGATGCAGGGCAGGGTGTCTGAGGGGAGTGGAGAAGGGGTGATAGAGCCTCTTGGAGGGGGAGGGATGGATTTACTTCCAGAATGCGGTGGATTGAAGCACAGGCCAGAGGTTGGGCCCCTGTCCCACCCCTGCACCATAAAGGGGCCACACAGTAGAGGAAGCAGTTGGCATGGTGCTGTTCTCTTCCATCCCGGGCCTGAGTCCTGGTGCGGCACAGGTAGGGGTGGAAATCATCAATCATGCTGGGGGCTGTGGTCAGGAGAGGTGGAGGCTGAAATCTGCAGGAGCAGTGCCTGTGATGTCGTCCCGCGGGGTAGGGAGAGAAATGCACCGTGAGCCGGATGTTAGTCTGTGAAGACCGATGGGGCCGGTAGATGGGACCTGAGGCCCCGGTGTAGGTGAGCTGGGCAGACTGGGCATGGGGGGCGGGGGGGGCGGGGAATAGAACCCAGAGGGGCGGGTTCCTGCAGCAGGCGGGCCCGGGTCCGGACCAGGAGAGCAGCGGGTGCGGCGGCAGGGGGGAGGAAGGAGCTTCACGAGGTCACCTGGGAGGGGCCCGGAGGCCAGGATGCTGGAGGGAGTGCCCAGGAGGCGCCGGACGTGATCACAGGTCAGGGTGGGTGAGCTGCTCCTGAAACGGGCAGTGAAGGGGTGGGACCTGGGGTCTTGGGGAGCGAGCGCGATCCCAGGGCACAGGCTTCAGAGGGGCCAGGACTTGGGGGGAGAAAGAGTGGTCTGCAAGCAGCAGCGCGGGGCTGGGAGAACGCCCCGCCCACCTGCGTGCTTTGTGGTGCAGGGGGAGACGTGTCCCGGGGGAGAGCCAGGGTAGCTCCAGGGAAAGGGAGCCTTCGGGAGGGTCTCTGGTGTGAGGAACATTGCCCCCAGCCCTCACAGAACAGGATTCTGGAGGAGGAGTCTGAGAGGTTGAAGAAGAATAGAAGAGCCCTTCCGATCCACGGGTTTCTCACTACTGACGTTTCGGGCAGGACGGTTTTCTGCGGCAGGGCTGTCCTATGTGTTGTAGGGTGTTTTTCAGCATCTCAGGCTTGTGCCCACTCGATGCCTATGGCACCCCGACCCTGCTCGGTCTGATAACCAAGAATGTCTCCAGACGTTTCCAGATGTCGCTGGGTGAGGGTTCCCAGTGGTGAGCCAGCGGGTTACTGGAAACATGGAGCCACGTGGGGATGGAGCCACTGGTGTTGAGGATGGGCTCCCAGAAGGGAGGGCTGTAAAGGATGCACATGAGCTTGGCTCTGATGGTCCCTTAGGGGAAGGTGGGTATCATCACTTGCAAGTAGTCCCTTCTCGAGACTGGCACTTAGCTACTTTCTTCAAGCCAGCCAGGAGTCTCCCCCTCAACTTCACGTATTGTAAGATCCTCAGAATCCTTGGAAATGAGATTGCCGTGTCCCTGTCAGTTACTTTGCGGAAAGTTTCCTGCAGTCGGAAGGGGTGAGGGGAGATGCCTAGAAACAGGCGCCTGTCATCCTCGTTTCCAAAATGCTGAATTCTGAGCCCTAAACCAGTGAGTTTAAAATCCAGCCCGGGTCGGATTCTGAATTAGATTGGTAATACTCTGCTTTGTGTGCGTATAGAAAAGGAAACGGTGATTTAATTGAACAGAGATAGTTCATTAAGGAGGAGAAGTATTAAATGGATTTCCCTTTCTTGTTTTTACATTGGCAGACATATCTGTAAGTTGGGTACCCGTCTAGCTTTCAACAGCGTGTTTGACAAGGCTGTACCATAGTTTCTTTATAGGCAAGTTCACAGGTGTCTGAGCTGGATGCACAGACAGTATGATGTCCCCAGGTCCTACTCAGTGATCACTCAACAGAGCTTCTGGTTGTGGATTGGTGAGTGAAGGTTCAAGGCTCTGTCTTGACCTCACCTTGTTGAATATCTTTTCCATCGATTTGGGTGAATACACAAAGTTGTGTGCTCAGAACAGCCAACAAGACCTAAGACAATTGTGAAGAATAACGAAGTGTGGGGACTTGCCCTGCCTTATGAGGTACCGAGGTGACTAAAGTGCCATAGCGTTCAGGACCATGTGCTAATAGAACACAGATAGGTGAAAAGATTACTGGAGAAGAATAGAGAACCCAGAAATAGAGCCACCTCACGTATATGGAAGCCTGTTACATGACCGTATAGCTTATGTATATATTCTGAGCATCTTAAAAAGAGATACTGGTACCCACCTTAAAGAACTGCTGGATGATGGAAGGGACCCAGGTGTCCCTATTATAATGCTGCATCCACCGCGTGCCCAGCATCGGGCGGCTCAGTACGGGGGTGAGCACCTTTAGCTGCCCTGGGAAACAACCATGCCAGCTACATCCCGATAACGGACAGACGGCCAAGGGCAGGAAGCACCAGCTTTAGGATCAGTAGGGGTTCAGAGATGAGAAATGTTAGCTTGGGAGAGATTGTGACATAAGGATTAAGAGGCGTAGTTGGGAATGAACATTGTGCATTGAATTGAGGGGACACCTGAGGGACAGAGTGAAATAATGAAACGCCAGCCGTGCTGCGGCAGAGGGCAGCTGTCTCTGCCTGCGCCCCTCATCTGCCTCCGCGATTGGAGGGTCATTGGGACCATTGTTTCCCCATGGCCTGTCACCACACCCAGCACAGGATGGGTTCTTAACACTTCAGAGTCAGAGAGGATGCAGTCAGAGGGTGAAGACTTTTGAAACCTGGGCAGCAAATACTTGAAATGTACAAAAATATTCATTGTAAGGTTTGAGCATTGACTAACATGTGAAAGGGTTGCTTTACGATCAGCCAGTGGTCTTGGGGTCCCTGGACCCTCTTAGCAACATCAGGCAGCTTCTAAACCCTCTGAAATTGCGCACAAGTATTAACTAGACTGGCCTTTTTTTTTTTTTCTTTTTCTGGGATGCCTACAGCTTTCATCTGATATTCAGTAGGATCTAGTATTTTTTTTTTAAATGTATGTAAGAATTGCCACTTTTAGAAGATTCGTATTGCGGAAGACTGGGACAACTTAAAAGGTGGCAAGCCAGCAGGAGAGAGCCCTCCTGCAGTTAGCTGTACCGTCCAGGCCTGGGGGGTAAGGATCGGACCCAGGGTGAGTGTGGCTTCAGTGGAGAGCAGGTGGGAAGTTGGAAAGAGAATGCAGAAGAAACGGCCACTTTGTGGATAAAGATGCAGCCTGGAGCCCCAGGCTCCTTGAGGCAGGTTCTCCTGCAGGAGCCGTGGGTTGACTTTTCACACCCCTCCCAGGACAGGCTCCCAGAGGCCTTTGCGCCACAGGTGACGGGGATATGGAAAGAAGGTTGACCCTTCCGACCGTGCAGAGATGGGACGGGATCGCTGGTCTTAGGATATCAGGAATTTGCATCCTAGGGCACTCCTGGAACCATATTTGTAGCTAAAAAGATACTGTGTCCTTTGACAGTTCTCAGTACATGATGAAATGTCCTAGAACATCAGAAAATGAAAGGATTTTAAATTCATTTTGATTTCGAGTATCTTTATATTTGAAATCGTGTCATCCTTCTGTTCAAAATCCTGCCAGGCTCCCCATTTCCCCCAGAGTAAAAGCCAGGGCTCTAGACAGTGGCCAAGCCCCTTCCTCTCTCCAGTGCCATTTGCTGTGAGTCTCCCATCCTCACTGGCCCTGGCCACTGGCACCCCCCTCTGCTTCTGGAACACACCAGGCGCGCACACCTGGTCTTCGGGCCAGGTTCTGGCAACTTCCTCCTCCCCGAGGTGCACATTCACCTTCTCACGCCTTTACCATCTTCAACTATTGCCTCACGCGTCACCTTCTCAGTGAGACCCACCCTGTCATTTAAAATGGCAACTCCCCCTCACCGCGCTGCTGCCTCCCCAGTGTCCACCCTTCGCGCCCTCCTTTTCCCTCTCCAGCTCTCACCACCTCGTAATGAGCTGTGGGTTGTGGCCCCACTACTGTGTCAGTGCCACTTAGACGGGAACCTTTATCTGTCTTTCTCAGTGATGGATCCCAAACATCCGGAAAAGTGGTGGCCCACAGTAGGCTCTTAAAAAATATTTGTTGAATGAATGAAATATATCGCACAGAACGTCTGTCTTTTGAGTTACAAAGATGCTGAATCATGAAATACAGAACTCTTAGAACTTTGGAGGTGTTTAGATGGTGTTCCCCCATCACTTTCTCTGGGTACTTTTCCGTTCTGTTGAATTCCATGTTCATTTCAGGTGTTTTCATGGCATTCTGTTCTTCTCTCTGATAAAGTAAAAACAGACCTAATAAATTGAGAGTTTCACTTCCAGTGAATGATCACATTTGTGCACTGGTTTTAAAATTTTGTAAGTAGCTTCTGTGAATCAAAAATTGGCAGGTCTACTATGGACTTCCAACCCTATTGCTGGACATCAGTGAGAGAGGGGAGTGGCATGCCGATTTTCACTACTAATAAACTAACGTACAGCCATACGTGATGTTGGGGGTAGAGGGCAGAGAATCAGGAATGCCTTTATCTTGTGGGTACACACACGGAATCAACCCCATTTAAGATGACACTTTCATGTGTATTCCTAAGAGTCTTTAATTCATTCCTACTATATCACAGTAATTACGGGAAGAGAAAAATAAGGAAAAAGCTTCCCACCTCCCACTTTCCTTTTCCAGAACTCCAATTATGCAAAATAGAGAACTTTATAAGTAAGACAGAGAAAGAAGTATCATAGGATACTGCTTATATGTGGAATCAAAAAAAATGGTATGAATGAGCTTATTTACAAAACAGAAGTAGGGTCACAGATGTACAAAACAAACTGTGGTTATCAGGGGGGAAGGAAGGAGGGATAAATTGGGAGATTGGGATTGACATATACACACTACTATATATAAAATAGATAACTAATAAGGACCTACTGTGTAGCACAGGGACCTCTACTCAGTATTCTGTAATGACCTGTATGGGAAAAGAATCTAAAAAAGAGCGGATATATGTGTATGTATAACTGATTCACTTTGCTGTACAGCAGAAACTAACAACATTTTAAATCAACTAGACTCCAATAAAAATCAAAAAAAAAAAAAGTTGGAGAAGCAAAGGCCTAAAAAATAAAAAAGAGAGAGAGAGAGAACTTTAAATTCTCCAGAGCATAAGGATGACGCCAAGAGGAGAGCCTGCTTTTGAATTGCAGGGGCGCTGTGACCTTTAACACGGGATGCTCTGGGCCTCCGGTCCAGGTGTTATTTGCGGAGCATGATGTGGCACTGGAGGAACGTTGCTGTAGTACTTTTGCGAAGTCTACTTTTTAAGTGTTGACCTTTGCGTTCTTTTGCCTTTTCCGGTCCGGTGGCAGACACGGGGCTCGGTGACTCCGTGTGCTCCAGCCCAAGCATCTCCAGCACCGCCAGCCCCAAGCTCGACCCGCCCCCCTCCCCTCACGCCAACAGAAAGAAGCATCGGAGGAAGAAAAGCACCAGCAACTTCAAAGCCGATGGCCTCTCAGGCACTGCTGACGGTAAGGCCTCCCGGGACCTCGGGGCCAGAGTCCGCGTTCCTGAAAATTAATTTTTATTTTTTTCTCATTTGTGGAATCATTTATCCTCAGAACCACAAATGCACAGTAACGCAGGTCAGTGCGTGTGCTTTTTGTTAACAAGGCGGTGCTAGGGGACCCTCTCTTCACTCACTGATTCTCGAGACTGTCCAACCACAGCAGCTGTCTTACCTCCTGGCAGTTGTGGCCTGGTCGATGGTGCCGCTGGTGTCCCCTTCGTAACACCTGGTCAAGTTGTTTGGTCTTCCCCGACCCCGGCAACCTGGGGTCGAGGTGTCTGCTCCAGCCGAGCTGTGCCATGTTGTCTTCCTCCAAAAAAGATCGGCGCCTCCTAATTTAGGAATCTTCCCTGACACCGGTAGACTTAACTCTAGTACGACAGCCACTCCGATGCTGACTTTCAGTGACGTGTGATGATAAACGCCCCTTCTGTTAGCGTCCGTCGCTCTTTTTGTTTTGTGAGCTGCATTAGTATTCCCGCTGACACAGTTTGTCTTGCTTCTCCTTTGACTTGTTGAAGTCGGGTTTTATTCTCAGCGATGGCCCGATGTGATCTTTCAGAAGCGGCCCCTTCTGATGGACTTGTGTTCTTTTATTCCATGGATGCAAGTGGAGATACACACGCATGCACACGTACACACACATTATGGGAGGTGAAATTAATGTAGTTTCAATAAACAAGTTAAACAGATACTTCAGAGGAAAATTAAAATTCCCAAACATGGTTGTATAACATGAATAATTATTGGTGAGACCAATAGTAGTAAAAGAATCTGGTTTCAACAGGGATTCCACATACACTGGAAATACCCTCATAACCGATATCCTTTTTCTCTATTTCTGCCACACTTTTTCTGAATACTCTTTTGTTCAAACTGTAAGTTTCAGTGTTAAAGAAAGTGCCTGTTCCCTCCTAATATCCAAAGATGAGCCTGTAGACCCACAACGTATATGTTAGCAGGGAAGGAGCAGAGTTTACAGTACATGCTCTGTGTCATTTACCGTAATCCTGTGAGTTGGTTGGTGGCGTTTTCATTTATAATGAGGAGACTGGGGTTCAGAGTGTCAGGGAGCTCGCTGGGGCTCCCACGGTGGCAGGGAGGAGTCTGAAAGCCCTTCTTCACCACATTTCTTACCATTTTGCTTCCCATAGCTTCCTGCTAACAAGTTTAGCCAATAAAAACCAATTCTCTCCTGTTATGATAAATGAGGATGATTCTATTATATCAGCAGTGGTGAAAAATAATGATTATGGATCAAAGCACCCACCCAGACACCACTGACCTTCCCCTTTGGAAAAGAAATCGGCCACAGATGCTGAGCATTGATGAGACACCTTCCAACAACTTCAGCAAAAAGCCCCCAGCCATGCACAGATGGCCACACCCCACCAACAAAAGGACTGAGGTAAAGCCAGGAAGATGCATGGCCTCTCAGCAGGGTGGGGAACCTGTGCCCCACATACCCAGGGGAAGAGTAAGATTTGCTCTATCATGCCCATTTCACGGATAAATATCGTACCGTGTCTGTCATGTGTTTCCAACCAATGCCTTTTTCCAGAAGTGTCTGCCACTTGGTAGAAACTGGTGATCAAGTCCACCATTCGCTACATTACACACATTTTACCCATTCTAGTCATCCCACCCACCTGCTGACGTAGTGAAAGCTGTGTGAACAAGATACAGACTGAAAGTAAATTAGTAGTGGTTGCGTGTTTAATCGGGCTGCGGGTTCAAGTCAGCATCCCGGTCATCCAGTGAGTTTGCAGAAAACTTGCCAAGTGACTGTAAGCTTGTCGGACGCCTGAGATGTTTCCATCTTCCACTGCCTGAGTTACTGAGGTTGTACTGTGTGCTCCAAGCAATGGCCTGTGACGAGGCTGAGTCAGATCCTCAACCCCAAACCAACCACAGACCCTTTCATTAAAGGGCCTTACTGCTGAGGCAGTGTTGCAGACAGAAAGACAGACTCCCGGCCACCAAAGAAACACCCAATTTAGAAACCACAACAGCATCTCAGGCATGAACGATGAGTGATGGTTGTGTGTGTTCAGAAGTTCAACACTAATGATTAGAGAGGAAGCCGGGCCTCACTTTGTAGTTCAGAGGACTGTCTCTGTGATGCCACAGTGTGACGTCTTTCCAACAGAAAATAAGACAAGTTCTCGGTAAAAAAGAAAATGTATCATTTTTCCCGAGGAAAGGTTACCTACCGACCTATAAATGAGTCATTTTTCAGAGACAGGCTGTATTGCATTGTATCCAAGGCACACTATTTTTCTTTTCTTCACATTTTCACATCCCTGAAGTCAGAATGCATCGTTCAATTGAGATCATTTTCGATTCAATGATATACAATATTTTTTGGTACTCTTAGCAACTCTTATTAATCAAAGTGTATTGTGGGAACCATCAAAACTAAGCCTTCTCTTCTTGAAATGAAAGCTAGTTGTGTATTTTTAGAGGGCTGTTTAATTTTAATTGTAAAACAATATTTCTCTTTCCTGCAAAGCACTGTGACTTATTATTACCAGTATATTCTCTTTTGTTTGACCTCGTGCTGGAAAGTCGCAATTGCAGATGCAAAAAGTTCTCTAGATGGTGTCCATAAAGTAGGTGAATTGTGTAGTTTTTGACATACCCCATTGGAACAGATGACTAGACTCAAATCTCTTTAGAGTATAAGAAAAATAAAATTCAGCTATTTCAGTCAGGGTCCCGCGAAAACATGGCACCCTCAACTGCGTCGTTGATAGGAATTTTCCACAGGGACTATCTACAGAGGTGTGGGCAGGGTGTGGGAAGAGCTATAGGGATGGTGCAGACTCCCAGTGGGGTGACGGGGAAAGGAGGGGCCGGTTATGAGGACCCAGAGAGGGCGGTGTCTGGGGGAGGTCTCCATCAGGAGCTGTGTCCTTCAACAGAGGGACATGTGCCACCCCAGTGACCCAAAGGGTGAGGGGGCGCAGGGGAAGCGCCTAACCTCACTCTCCTCCCTGCCTCTGGTCTCATGCCGCCACCTCCTTGACCAGACCCAACCAGAAGCCAAAGGGTGTGAGAACTACTGCTGCCGCCACCCAGGCCTGCCTCTGAGGGCGTTGGAGGGCAGGTGGAGGTGAGCCAGCGGAAGCCGTGTGCTGCCCACACCTTTCACGGTGCCTCTTACAAGCCCCTGGGCACGTCTGTCCACTGATCTTTCGTCAGCATGGTAGACCGGAAGCCTCTGTCCACCGTGGCCCCCGAGGGCCTGGCCTGAACCCCGCCGAGGGAGGGGTCAGAGCTCCCCAGATGCACTTCTGAGCCGTCGCCCAGCCAAGTCCGAAAGGGAGCCCCCACGCCCTTCCCAGGCTCTTAGCTGAGCACAGAGGTTCTAGCGCTGGATATTCCTTACCTTTGTGGCATCTTTGTTCAGAAAGTAAAGGCTAAAGTGTATCATCAGTATTTATGCTGCCTGAAAAGCCAGAAACTCTCTGTCCACCTGGGGATCCTTGGTGCTCCTGATGGAAATAAGGATCTTCCTTCCATGAATTTCTCACTGCCCTGGCCCTCATCAGACTCGATTTTAGTAGTTCTTTTCTGCAGAAGAACAGTAGTTCTACACAGAATGGTAGAAAATGCTGTCACCTTGGGACTTCCCTCGTGGCACAGAGGTTAACAATCCACCTGCCAATGCAAGGGACACAGGTCGATCCCTGGTCCGGGAAGATCCCACATGCAGCGGAGCAACTAAGCCTGTACGCTACAACTACCAAGCCTGCGCTCTAGAGCCTGCGAGCCACAACTACTGAAGCCCGCGCGCCTAGAGCCCGTGCTCCACAACAAGATAAGCCACCACAATGAGAAGCCCGTGCACAACAAGGAGTAGCCTCCACAACTAGAGAAAGCCCGCGTGCAGCAACAAAGACCCAATGCAGCCAAAAATAAATGAAAAAATAGATAAAATAAATTTTTAAAAAAAGAAAGTGCTGTCACCTAAATTAAGAACAATCATTTTCTTATACTTACAGTTTAAAATGAATGGACAAAAGACCTGTATGCAGAAAACTATGACACTGATGAAAGAAATTAAAGATGATACAAACACATGGAGAGATATACCATGTTCTTGGATTGGAAGAATCAATATTGTGAAAATGACTATACTACCCAAAGCAATCTACAGATTCAATGCAATCTCTATCAAATTACCACGGGCATTTTTCACAGAACTAGAACAAAAAATTTCACAATTTGTATGGAAACACAAAAGACCCCGAATAGCCAAAGCAGTCTTGAGGGAAAAAAACAGAGCTGGAGGAATCAGACTCCCTGACTTCAGACTATACTACAAAGCTACAGTAATCAAGACAATATGGTACTGGCACAAAAACAGAAACATAGATCAATGGAACAAGATAGAAAGCCCAGAGATAAACCCACGCACCTATGGTCAACTAATCTATGACAGAGGAGGTAAGGATATACAATGGAGAAAAGACAGCCTCTTCAATAAGTGGTGCTGGGAAAACTGGACAGCTACATGTAAAAGAATGAAATTAGAACACTCCCTAACACCATATACAAAAATAAACTCAAAATGGATTAGAGACCTAAATGTAAGACTGGACACTATAAAACTCTTAGAGGAAAACATAGGAAGAACACTCTTTGACATAAATCACAGCAAGATCTTTTTCGATCCACCTCCTAGAGTAATGGAAATAAAAACAAAAATAAACAAATGGGACCTAATGAAACTTCAAAGCTTTCGCACAGCAAAGGAAACCATAAACAAGACGAAAAGACAGCTCTCAGGATGGGAGAAACTATTTGCAAACGAATCAATGGACAAAGGATTAATCTCCAAAATGTATAAACAGCTCATGCAGCTCAATATTAAAAAAACAAACAACCCAATCCAAAAATGGGCAGAAGACCTAAATAGACATTTCTCCAAAGAAGACATACAGATGGCCAAGAAGCACATGAAAAGCTGCTCAGCATCACTAATTATTAGAGAAATGCAAAGCAAAACTACAATGAGGTATCACCTCACACCAGTCAGAATGGGCATCATCAGAAAATCTACAAACAACAAATGCTGGAGAGGGTGTGGAGAAAAGGGACCCCTCCTGCACTGTTGGTGGGAATGTAAATTGATACAGCCACTATGGAGAACAGTATGGAGGTTCCTTAAAAATCTAAAGATACAATTACTATATGACCCAGCAATCCCACTACTGGGCATACACCCAGAGAAAACCATAATTCAAAATGACACATGTACCCCAACGTTCATGGCAGCACTACTTACAATAGCCAGGTCATGGAAGCAATCTAAATGCCCATCGACAGACGAATGGATAAAAAAGATGTGGTACATATATACGATGGAATATTACTCAGCCATAAAAGGGAACGAAATTTGGTCATTTGTTGAGACATGGATGGATCTAGAGACTGTCATACAGAGTGAAGTAAGTCAGAAAGAGAAAAACAAATATCGTATATTAACGTATATATGTGGAACCTAGAAAAATGGTACAAATGAACCGGTTTGCAGGGCAGAAACTGAGACACAGATGTAGAGAACAAACGTATGGACACCAACGGGGGAAAGCCACGGGGCGGGGCAGGGGGTGGTGGGATGAATTGGGAGATTGGGATTGACATGTATACACTGATGGGTATAAAATGGATGACTAATAAGAACCTGTTATATAAAAAAATTAATAAAATTAAAATAAAAATTTAAATTTTAAAAATTAAATAAAATGAATGGAATGAGTCTAGTGAATTATAGGAGTAGAATCTATGACTGAAGAATTCCTTTATGAGTATTTTGAGTTCCAGCATGGTCACTGGGCTCATATATAATTATTAATGTCATTTAAAGAGTCAGTATTGTAAAGTATTCCAGCCCCTTCCTTAGGTAAGTGTGGAAGAATGGAGAGGTACAAGCTAGTGTGGGTGACGTATGTCATTTAAAGCAGAAGTGCCTCAGACAGGTGGGTGTGTGCAGGACTGAGACCTGAGGTGTGTCTTTGGGCAGGTGAAGGGCTGCCATGCTAACTGCTGGAGGACCCGACGTACTTCTCCAGCGCATTCTGCATCGCCGGGCATCTGGCCCCCTATCTACCTACCTGGAGGCTCCCCCAGGTTTAGATCTGTTCTTTCCATACATACAGTCTCTAAAAATATGTGAGAGTTTTTCAAATTCTGTGGCCCTGTTTGTAATGATATGCACCTTTGTGATGTTTTTATCTGGGAAAACGACTGTTCATTAAGAACGTCAGAAATAGGGCATTTCACCGTTGAGTTTAACTTTGAGGGTAAGCTTCCTAGAAACCAGCATCCTCCAGCCTTACCATTAAAAATGTGAAGGTGGTATTATTAACCTTTTTCAACAAAACTTCTGAATCCCGAATACTACTTGTATTCTTATTTAATAGACCATTGGGAACAACAGATATTAAAATATCAGTGACCGTCTTGATTTTAAGTTGGATTTGACTCGCTCAGGATTATTAGTTATGTTTAAGAAAATGGGTATGTTCAGATCTGGGTGCTGATCTCAGTGGTGATCGTAGATCAACAGAAGTCAGTCCACGTGTCGGTAAGCAAGATGGTGACACAGCACAAGAGGCATGGGGGCGTCCTAACTGTGTTCCAACCATGGAAAGACGGTCCGGAATCATCCTGGGTGGCCCTGATGGGTTTCATTGGGACCAATGGGTGGAAGTTTCAAGGAGGTGGATTTTAGTTCAGATACTAAAAGGAAAACTTCGTAAGAGCCGGGGCTGTCCTGAGAGGCAAGGTTCCTGGTCCCCTGTAGCAAGCCCAGCACTGGTTGGGCCACTGTAGCGGAATCCGGGTTCTAGAAGGATGCTAGCCCCAGGGGCCCTGGGTTCATGGCCAGAACCAAGTTGAAGGGCGTGTGCCTGGAAAGCTCTTGGGTAGTGGGGATTTTGCAGATCTCTAATGACTTGCTGTCTTTTGGCATTGCCTTTGAATCACCCTCCTTTCTGGGTACCTTCTTATCCAGGGTTCAGGAGTGAGGTTATTGCGGCTGAAATGTACCCATGGTCTCTGCGGTCCCAGTTCTGTGGTTCCCCAACCTGGTGGTTCTCGTTAGTTTTATAACATTCATGCAAGTTTGCATCCAGTGTTAATTTTCCTGTTTCCCCAGTGAAAAGGCAGAAGTAGAGAGAGGTTAAGTGGCTTTCTTGTCCAGGGTCAGGTTGCTGGTAGGTGACAGAACTGTCTCTTGATTCTCTGCCTCAAACTCTTTCCACCAGGCAAAAAGCAAGTCTTTGAGGTGTGTGGAGCGGCTTTTGAATCTAGGAGTGGGGCAGGCAGAGTGGCTTCCTTGATATTTCTCAGATTCCATGTAAAGACACTGACTTTTATATGGATCATCACATCTGGAAGTTGTGTAGCAAAGATCTTTCTTTAAAAATGCAGGGCCAGTCTGGATTTACCCAGTCTGATTATACAAGAGGGTATGCAGAAGTCCTGTTGTTGTTGTTGTTGGGGTTTTTCTGTTTCTTTTTTGTGAGGTTTTTTGTTTTTTTTGGTCCCCTTGGGTTCATGGTGCTTTTTACTAAAGGTCTCAGAAGGAAATTTATTTTATGCTTCTCATCTCCACGCCCTGGTAGTTCATTCTGGGTCTTTATAGACTCATTGTATGGTTGATCCTGGATAGATATTGAAATACTACCCTGTAGAGAAAAAGTCACAACTGACCTCTGTCCATTACAGTAGAAAAATTGCCCATCACAGCTGTACCCACTAAGCCATCAGAGGTGAGGTCTCCAACATGTTTACAAATTACATTAACTTCAAGTTGCAGAGGCCAGACAGGACTTAGTTTTCCTTTGTTCTTTCAGAGAAGAACCTGACATTGTGAATCATTTTATTCTTTCATCAAATATTAAGCAATAAGCACAGAGGAAGCACTGTGTGTTTGGCTCCGTGGGAGACGAGAGAATTAAAACTCAGTTTCTCTCTCACCCCAAGGCATTCATAGCCTTAATATGGGAAGAAGACTTGCACCAGAGACTGTACCTAGGATTTCAGGCAGAGTATTTAAGAGAGGCGTGGGTGGTCCAGAAGAAAGACAGCACAGCATTGAGTTGTAAAGGTTAGGGGAAGCTAACATGTTGTAGAACTTCATTGTAGATTCTGCAGATTTAATACGTAATGGTTATCTTATTTAATAAAATGCCACAAAAAGCATCACTCCTTCATTAAATGTCTTCTATTTACAACAGCCTGAAACACCAGTGGTAGTGATTGAATTAGTCACAAAACAAAGTTTTGTTTTCACTTAGATGCTAATAAAACAGATGTTGCTGTAATTGATCAGTTACCTTTTATCTTCTGAAAAAATTTCTATTAATTAGTTGATATTTTGGAAGACTTTGGAGAGGAAATGAAGAATGATTACGCAGGAGCATTGTACAACATTTTCCCTGCATACTCATTTTTTTTTATATACATAAATTTATTTATTTTTGGCTGTGTTGGGTCTTCGTTGCTGCACGTCGGCTTTCTCTAACTGCAGCAAGCGGGGGCTACTCTTCCTTGTGGTTCGCGAGCTTCTCATTGTGGTGGCTTCTCTTGTTGCAGAGCACGGGCTCTAGGCGCGCGGGCTTCAGTAGTTGCAGCATGCGGGCTCAGTAGTTGTGGCTCGTGGGCTCTGGAGCACAGGCTCAGTAGTTGTGGCGCACGGGCTTAGTTGCTCCACGGCATGTGGGATCTTCCCGGACCAGGGCTCGAACCCGTGCCCCCTGCACTCGCAGGTGGATTCTCAACCACTGTGCCACCAGGGAAGCCCCCTGCGTACTCATTTTTACAAGAAGGCAGTCCACAGGTGTATCACAGCTCGGGTTCATCTGTGACCATTGGGTCATGTTGAGGGTTGGGCAGTTTGGGGCATCAGTGGTAATTTGGGGATTTTGCACAGCATGATTAGGAGAGCAGTTTTGTTGTTTAAGTGTCTTATCACCAGGATGTTCTCACCTTTCCTCTCTCCTTGGGCACAGTTAACGTGCTGGTTACTCCATGTTAGATGCGATGGTGCACACATGACTGGCAAGAAACCCATGATGGCCCAGGAGCTACCACCATGGCTTGCTTCTTGTCCACAGGGGCTTTCTCGTGTGATTCGTGTGATTTTGTATTATTTGGAGGTGTCTAGAGGGGAAAGCTAGGAGAGAGTATGAAAGCTGTCAGGTGTGACTCTTGTGGGTCACTCTTGGGTCTCCTATTTGTGAACATTTCAGCAGCACTCCTTATCTACCCCTTGTTACAATTTTGGCAGTTACCTTCAGTGGAAGGAAAGAAAATCAGAAGTCTCCATCATCCATTCCATCAAAATTCCATAATCAACAGTAATTTCTTCTAACAGGAAGGACTTCTTAATTGAACTTCCTTGTTAGTAAACTAGTTGGTACATGCCTCTAAATCAGTAAGCTGAGCAGTTAATTAGAGCAAATGGGAAAAACCAAGAACTGGACCATCATCCTGGATGATATTCCTAAAATGCAGCAACTTTGATGAGGGAGCCAGGTTGGCTGGGTTTCTTCACCCTTGAGGCGGAAGTGATAGGAGACACTGGATATTCTGATGGACTTGCCTACTTCCCACAAACCAGATCATTTTTCCAAAGAGAGTTCTCAGGTTGTAACTCCAGCTTCCACAAGAATGAACTTGCTAAAATTGAGTAGACCTGGGTTTACTCTAGACATTGACATCCTAGACAGGGCACAGTTGACTCAAAAGCCATCCTGCAGGGTACAGTCCTTCTGACACAAACACACACAGGCTGTCAGTGCTCACAGATCCTTTGTGGAAGTCTGTGGGTCGGAAATAAACAAAGTTGAGTTGATCACAGTAGGAGAAGCCAGAACAGAGGATTCCCATCATGATGAGCTGACAACAGGAGAAGGATTTTTTGGTCCTTTTTTTTTTTAAGTACACGCAAACTAAAGAGTTAGATTCAGTTCCATGAAAGTGCATTAATCACCTACTGCAGGCCAAGAGCTATGCCGGGGACTGGATGGAAAAGTGACTGAGGGCCCCTGCCTTCAGCGTGCCCACTGTCTAGTGGAGAAAGCAGATCTCTAAATAAGCCGTGGCCACCTGAGCAGCCTGTGCAGGGAGCCCAAGGGACCTCGACCCAGCACCCTGGGTGTTGGAGGCTCCAGAATGAAATATCTGCTATTCCAAAAAAGGGAAAAAATATGAAAAGTGAACACATGATAAATCTTGGTATAAGGTGGCTTGGAGCTCCAGGGCCCTGCGGACACTCCTGATGCAACAAGACATACTCAGCCTCCTGCTGTACATAAGAGTGGACTCGCCTTTGAAAGATGCAAACTGCTCTCAAGCTTGCTGTCTACAAGTACAGATCTGCGGCCGACCCCAGTTCCTCTTATTGGCCCTAAACTTAGAGCTGCTTTTTCTGCATGAACGACCCACAGCCTCCAATGTCCATCAGGAGGACTCAAGACAGGCATTTCTCCCCAGGCATCCTGGGGTTGGAATTCTGCCGGGGGGGGGGGACCCCGAGTCAGCCGACTTTTAGGGGATTCCAAGATAATCTCTCAAAGTCATTTTCTTGATGTTCTCAAAATGGTGGAGCTGTCAGAGTCTTTGGATGTCACTTCATTCAGCTATGAAACTGAGACCCAGGGTGTGATGCGATCTGCTCAGACCAAGGTCCAAGAGGGCCCTCAGTGCACAGAGAGTGCCCCCTCTCTCTCTCTCTCTCTCTCTCTCTCTCTCTCTCTCTCTCTCTCTC
>NW_021703772.1:4701590-4798038 GCF_005190385.1 Monodon monoceros | reverse complement strand
CTCTCTCTCTCTCTCTCTCTCTCTCTCTCTCTCTCTCTCTCTCTCTCTCTGTCTTATAAGGCCACTAACCACATCCCATGGACCCCACCCTCACGACTTCATCCAACCCTAATTATCTCCCAAAGTCCTAATCTCCAGGTGTCATCACATGAGGGTTAGGGCTTCAACAGATGAACTTTGGGAGGACACAAACATTCGATCCACAAAGCCTTGTAACTTTCTGTTCCTATCTGTGGGCTTCATGGACGCGGTCACTGTGGATGACGCCTGTTCTGTTCCCTGCCCCCTCACTCCCCAGGGTCTTGCCTCCCTTGTTAGAATAGGTCTTTAAGCATCAGAGAAGGAAGCCAGGATTCAGTGCCTGCTCTTAGACAGGTTTTACCTCATTGCATCTTTCATACAACCCATAGTGTCCGGCAGGGAGGTGGTGTTATCTCTCTTTTCACAAATGAGGACAAAGGTTCGGTGACGTTAAGTAATTTGCCAGAGATGGGCAGGTGAGTGTGAACTTGGGGTCTACATCAGGCCTCTAGGACTTGGAAGTCTGCGTGGCTTGCCTTGTACCTGTGCTGTCCACCTGGAAAGGCCTTCAGCGGCTTGGGTGTGAAGAGGAGCCTTTTCTGCAGGTCGTGGTTCAGCCCTGTGTCTCCTGGCACTGCTTTTCCCCATCACAGCTGGTCGGGGGCTGCGTGCCCATCACCCCCCACCATTGCTCTTAAGAACTTGGAAGCAGTGATTCCTTTACTAATTTTGATCTCAGCCTCTTTTCTCAGGACGCTTGTTGTGACATGGCTTCTTTACAAGCAATATTGCTTTTCTCATTATGTCTGTGTGTGTGTGTGTGTGTTGTACATTCCACGAAGGATGCAGATCACTGCTTCAGCTACTCTGCAGACAATTAGAGCATGCAGGATTAGAGAACAGGCAGGGAACATCACGTAACTTTTTTGAACTTAGGGATGTTTAACTCAGATGCAGTAAGCCCAGCTTTTAAGTTCATTGTGAGGATGATATCCTTTGTGGGTTTTTGGACAAGGGGAGTGAGCATTTTTCAGGACAGTTGGAGGGAGAAGGGGAGCTCTTGATTAAGCTCTCCCCATCATTCACTGGAATCCTGCTTTGCTGATTTAAGTATGATCCGATGTCTGCCGCACCTTGTTGCCGGGTGTGATCACCGCGCGCTCTCATTTTATTGCGACGTATGATTGACGCTCTAGAGTGGGTGTGGCTCGAGATCAACTTGGTGCGTTTATTTAGGAATCTTTGCTAATGCGCCCCTGCCTTTCAACTCCACCCCTTTCTCGTCTCAGACCTATAACAGGCCCCAGGTATTAAAGCCAGGGTGTCATCACCAATGAAAGAAGCAGGTACGGTGCAAACTTCAGGCATCGCCACTGAGATACACACACAACCTAACAAGGCTCCTTTTGTACTTGGGACATGGAGAAAATTGGCCATTTGTCTGTGGGGTAATGGGCTTTGCTGCCATATGAAAGTCTCTCAAATGGTTAAATTCAATGACATTATCTCAGAGTTCTTGAAAGCGACTACCGCACACAGTTTAATTCTATTTAATTTTTTTAAGGGGGAAAAAAAGCAAAGGGAAAATGTTTTAGTTTCTCTTAAGCTGATGTCTCTCTGCTTTTTCTTAAAAGTGCCTTTCTAGTTGCCACGCAGCGATGTGATCGTTATCCGCCGCCTCGTTGCCTTGCTGCCTCTGCGTGCAGTAAAATACAAAAAAAGAGAGAGAGAGAGACCAGGGGAGCTTGTGAAGTATGACTTCCTATCCCAAGACTCATTGCCTGCGATTCGTACCGCTTGACAGTAATGATCTTATTACAGTACTCTGGACCTTGAAGAGATTTCATGAGGAGAGTGAGAGGACGAGCCTCCATGTAATCAAGTGGTGCTGAATATTCCATGCGTTTTTGATCACACACTGATTGGCCACAGTTCTAGCCCATCTTCTAGTCAATTATGCATGGCCCCTGTGCTCTTCGCCTAGTCAGAAACGTAGATGGCTGTTGTCTGGATTTTGGCAGGCAGCCAGGGATTTGAAGTGCCGTGCACACCATCCTCCCAGGATAAGTGCTTTTTAGTTGGAATTGATTACCTTTCTTTGGGTTTTGCCTAAGAGCAAAACTGCATTTGGAGAGGGTTTCAGGCGAAAAATGGACGTATTAGCCATTTAGAGCATCGGAACTCCTAGTCAGTTTTTAGGCTTCCCTTGTTTCTGTCTAATTTCTGTTTAATGATAGCATGTTTGAGAATACTGAAGGTATTTCATGGCATTGGCCGCCGAGCACACGTGTTGAGCATGGAGGACAGATTCAGTTACGGGACCACTGTGTTCAGGTTCCCGGATTCATCTAGGGAGGCTTCGAGCTTTGGGGAGATAAGATCTCTGTCGGTTAGCTTCCTTCTCGGCAAAAAGCGTTAAAAGAGGTAATGAGGGCTTCCCTGGTGGCGCCGTGGTTGAGAGTCCGCCTGCCGATGCAGGGGGCGCGGGTTCGTGCCCCAGTCCGGGAAGATCCCACGTGCCGCGGAGCGGCTGGGTCCGTGAGCCATGGCCGCTGAGCCTGCCCATCCGGAGCCTGTGCTCCGCAGCGGGAGAGGCCACAACAGTGAGAGGCCCATGTACTGCAAAAAAAAAAAAAAAAAAAAAGAGGTAATGAATTCTTCCCTCAGGCGACTGGCTTGTCTTCAGTAATTGTGGGGAGTGCACATCGACATGGCTGGGTTTTGTGAACTCTGCTGTCTCTGCCCAAAGGATTGTCACCACATCGTTTCCCCGGTTGTGTACCTCCCCTTATTGGTCTCGAAGACGAGTGATATTTGAAAGGGTGGGATTTTTTCCTGCCAGCAGGATCGCTGACGTTGCCCATTATGAAGCTAACTCAGGCACATGATAATATGCAGAAAACTGTTGTAAACCGAGATTTTTCTTCCTCATATGTCATACTCTTAATTCAGATTCTTGGTGTGTAGATTGTCTCAGAGTCATCAGCTAGGAAAATGTGAACATTCTTTCTACTGTTTTGTGTACGAGGTGAGGAACTGGCCACGCCCAAGCCAGCGATCGGTGTGGGATGTTTTCAGAAATCCATCTTGAATCCACCAAGGGTTTGGTGCTCCCCGTGGCCTCAGTCATTGGGGGGACGTAGAGGATGGAACCCTCGCATTGCACACTGGGCACCTCGATAACCTGATTTGACTCTTCTGAATTGAATAAGTAGGTAGCTTTGCTCTTTGACTTGGTTTCCATTTGGATTGGCCTTGCTTTCTGCAGGAGGGAATGATTTTCCACGTCACTTGACTTTCTGCAAAATCGAGGTGTACTGTAGGCATGGTTACTAAACAGCCCTAGGAGAACCTACCAGAATCCTTGACTTCATGTTCTGCACGTGTTCATACGCACGCACGCGCACACAGAGGATTTCTTTGCTCTCGATGTCATGAAAATAAAATATCTTCTATCAAAATTTAGATTTCGTGATGTTTCTTTAAAAGAGAAAACCACAAAACAGAAAACCACGGTTGACCATCTATTAGCAACAATCACTGCGCCCAGTTATTGACCCCTTGCTGCACATGAGCACTGCGATTAAACGCTCCCTGTGTGTCCTCTCGTGACCCTCACAGGAAACTCCTGCTTGAGTCTCCACAGCGACCACCCCTCCCTTTGAAAGTTCATGTGTGTCTTTTCAGTGGTCTCCCTCACTCCAAATCTTGGCTTATCTAGGACTTTCCATAAGGATTAAATTTATATAAAACAAAGAATTGTACAATAGGCCGTCAAAAAGGATATTTCTTAATTATAATAAGTTAATATTCAAGCCATTAAAAATGTTTGTCGTTTTACCCCTGGCAGTGTTTCAGTAGATTGACAAAATGTATTTTTATGGCAGTCGGAAAATACCAAAGTTACAATTAGCAAATGGTTCAGGTTTTAAGGTAGGAACTTTAGAAAGCTGGCATCCACTATGGCGACCTGATTACAGCCCGGTGTTTTCACCTGAGAAGGTAAGTCCAGTGCTCACATTTAAAGAGAGAGAGTCAGTACCTCGAAAATACAGTTTCATCACGAGTGCAGAATACGTGCTGTATTAATTAAAGAATGTAAACAATTTAAGTCAGCTACTTTCTTGAATCCCTCCACCGCTTCCCCAAATGTTACTTTTTGCCTCACTGTGGGATCAGACTCCTGCAGCAGGAGTGAGAAGCGGGGAGGGAGCTCACCTGCCCGCCGTGACCTGATGGAGAGAGAGAACTCACCTGCCCGTGGTCACCTGTTGATGTGCCTGCGTTAAGAGCCACCATGGTGGCGGGTGGCCTGGGACCTTTCCTTGAACAGCTTGTAAACGGTGAATGAAGCCTGTATCATCGTTGTCTCTCCACGAGCACGGAGACGGGTGTTCGCAGCCTCCCTCCTGTTCTACTCGCCGGGAAGGGATGCAGACATGGTTTGGCCCCGTTTGTCTTTGAACGGCATAGAAACACCCCCATCACGGGCCCTCATGGAGGAGAACAGAGCCACCCCTGCCGGGGCCACCATGTCCTCCAAACCAGGAGTGGTTCCAGAATGTCCATGGAGGGTCATAGGTTTTCTTTTGGAGATGAGTATGTTGTTATCATCAGTAACTTGCTACCTTCTATTTCTGGTCACAACAAATCAGCTTAGTCCGCCCAGGAGAGCTATGTTTTTCCAAGTTTCTTTGCTTGAAGAATTCTAAGGTAGGATCTGAAAGCCATTAATTTATGGGCCAAGTCTAGTTCTTGGTGTCACTTTTTTTCTAACCCCTAAAGTCTTTCGAATTACTCCTCCACACAATAAAGGTGGACAAGCCCACTGTGACATGTGAGGGCACATCCCGTATTGCTGGAGTCCGTGTTGAGGCGCTGGCCATTGCAGGGCCATCAGGTGGTCTGCACGGAGGAAGCTGGGAAGGGAAGGCCGCCCCGGGAGAGGCTCGGGTCTCCTGGAGCGCCGGGGCCGGGTGTGACCCCAGGGGACAGGCAGGTGGGAGCTGAGCAGAGGCTCAGGTGTGGAGGAAGGACCGGGGCTACTGCAGGGGACCCTGGACTGGTATCAGGAGGGGCCGTCGGGCAGGGCTGCTCCAGGACCTTTCCCTGGGGCCCATCCTCTGCTTCCAGCCCTTCCTCCAGGGCTGCCCTCCCCTCTCATTTCCCTCATTCTTGCTTCTCTTTCCTCAGTTCCCTCTTTCTCTTTCTTTCTCCTTCCTCCTTCCAAGAGTTTTCTCACTTTTTTCTCCCTTCTCTTCTTTCCTCTTTTCCCATCCACACCGTCGTCGTCTTTTTCCTCCCTTACTTTCTTATTCTCTTTCCTTACTTTTTTTTTATTTTGGAACTTTTTTGTTGGGGGGGAAATATGACATAAAACTTGCCATTTCTGAGCATACAGGTCATCGACATTGATTACATTCACAGTGCTCTGCAACCATTGCCACTAGCTATTTCCAAAGTTTTGTCATCACCCCACATAGAAACCCCACAACCATTAAGCAGTAACTCCCCGTCTCCTCCCGCAGCCCCTGATAACCACTCGTCCGCTTTCTGTCTCTGTGGACTTGCCTGTTCTGGACATTTTTTCATATGAATGGAATCATGTGATATTTGTCCTTTTGCATCTCGTTTCTTTCACTTAGCGTCACGGTTTCAAGGTTCATCCATGTTGTAGCCTGTGCCAGCCCGTCATTCCTTTGTGCCGCCAAGGAGTACTCCAGTGTGTGGACAGACCACATTTTGCGTGTCCCTTCAGGTACTGACGGACACCTTTCAGCCTCTGTGTGATGCTGCAGTGAACACGGGCATGCAAATATCTGTTTGAGTCTCTTTTCAGGTTTTTTTCTACCTATACCTAGGAGTATGCGTAGCTTTTTGAAGAACTGCCAAGTTTCCTCTTTTCTTATGCTGCTGTCTGACTTCCCTTTTTCCCTCTTCTAAAATAGGAAATGGAAGAATCTCCTACACTTGAGTGAATCCACTTTTTGGCTCCCTCTTAATTACAGAAATCTATGACTTTAATGTATTTTTAAATCATTCCTGTTTTTCTTTTTTTTTTTTTGTGGTACGCGGGCCTCTCACTGCTGCGGCCTCTCCCGTTGCGGAGCACAGGCTCCGGACGCGCAGGCTCAGCGGCCATGGCTCACGGGCCCAGCCGCTCCGCCGGCATGTGGGATCTTCCCGGACCGGGGCACGACCCCGCGTCCCCTGCATCGGCAGGCGGACTCTCAATCACTGCACCACCACGGAAGCCCCTGTTTTTCTTTTTGAAAAATCCTAAGTACCCTGAGTTAAGACTTCCTTTCATTGGCACGTGAGTGACGGTTGGTCCCCTTCCCTGCCCCGTGGATCAGTCGCAGACTCCCTAAGGTACTCTGGAATTTCCCATCATCCCGTGCTCTTCCCCACTGGGAGCCGGTCTCTAATCTCGAGGGTCAGTGTTCTCTGGACAGCCTGGCTTCTCTACCTAGCAGCAGTAGTTACGTAGTCAAGGCACACGGGCATCTCTCCCGTTTCAGTTTGACTGCAGAGGTCAGCTTTTCCATCATCTCTGGGACACTTGCATTTTTTCTATAACTTCCCAGTAATGAGCGGCCCAGTGGGCAAATGGAATCTTAAAGACCAGAGACTAGTTTCTTTTTCCGCCAACCTCCCTTGGGCCATGATTAGCTTCCCTGTTTCGCTGCAGAATTAGTGACTTAGCATTCACTCCCCTTCGGTCGCCCCTCATTTCTCTGTGGTCATTGCGTGTTTATTTCCTAGATCGGGTGTCACTGTCACCACTGTGATACTCACCATTCAGGGGATTTTCCAGCAGACGATTTCAGATACCTGGTACTAATCTCAGTTTTTTTAAGACCACTTCGGGCTGAGTGGTGATGATTCTCTAGTTCTTGTGCCTCTTTGATTTTATGTTGTTACAAACTTTGGTTTCGGTCTGTTAAGGAAAGCATCAGATCACTTCAAATGCCATGTTTTCGTGTTTCCCTCGACGGTTGTAGTTTTTTGGTTTTTCTGTCCTTCCGAATTTAATCCCCTCAGGCCTCCTCTCCTTTATCCCTCAGATAAAGTTGTGAGATTATCATCATTATATTTAATAGTAAAAACTGGCCTCAAGACTTAGGCAATACCAGATCTTCATAATGTGTTACCTCTAGTAACCTCCTTTGATCTTGGAATTTAAGAATCTTTAAATCAGATTCATAACAGACACTTACTGGCCATTTGCTACCCAGAGGACATTGTTACATGCTGCTTCTGAGACCCAGAGACCAGCTAGGGGCAGCCCTGCCGACTGAGAGCTTGTGGTCCGGAAGGAGGGGGAATGATGTGTATGCGGTCCTCCCCGAGGCCAGCGTCCCCAGCTCCTTGGCCCCCCGGGGACTTTCTAAGGCCCCGATTTCTGAAACGACATCCCAGCTGCTGTGGCGGGAGGGGGAAGACGAGAAGAGGGGGTGATGACAGCAGGAGGGTCACCGGTAGCTCGGCAGTGACGCACGTAACGGAGAGGTGGGCTGTCGGAGGAGGATGTGCTCGGCTGGGGGAGCGTTGTTCAGGGAAGAAGGCCTGGAAAAGGGTCCTGTGCACGGCGGTGCGTGGGCGAGGAGGCCCCGCGTGGACTGTGCCGAAGCTGCAGGCTGTGGGGGTCAGGAACTGAAGCAGGACAGTTAGGGGTGTGCCTGCCTGAGGGTCACAGCTGGAGAAAGGAGGGAGTGCAGGAGACCAAGAGGACAGGGGCACTGGAGGACCCTGTCGTGGGGAGAAGGAATGAAGATGCTGGCAGGCCAGGTAGCCCCTGCAGGAAAGGCCTGCAGGAGTGAAAGGCTCCGGAGGCAACACCAGGGGTGGCAGAGCCACGGGATCGCTGTGGTCCAGGGGAGGAGGAAAGCGCGTGGAGAGGCCGGCCGGCCAGCCAGCTCCCTGGACAATGTTTACATCACTGATTGGAAACCAAGATTTGGGTTCAGCTGGCCTGCGGGGAGCTTGGGCGCCAGGTGATTGCAACTGAGCCAGGAGTGAGAACCGGAGGTCCAGGTGAAGGTCAACTAGGACTGTGTCACGGATGAACACACGCCAGGACCTGGCAGCCCCCAGAAGACGTTCTTACGACTTGACGTCATCATCCTGCCCCGGGTGCTCTACCATTAGAATCCCTCATCTGTTATATTGGTTTTATATTTTTCCTAATTTTATTGGTTTAAACCAAATTTCAAACATATACAAGCTCAAATATCATTATGTGTTTTCTTAGACAACATACCAGAATTAGTATTTGAGCTGCTGTTTTCAAGGCAAGTCCTGCCCCTTGAAAAGCACCTGCCCCTCCCTCTCTACGTGACCTGCTGCTGTAGCCGGCCACAGAGACAGACAGGTGGAATGTCCACCCTCTGGAGCAGAGCACCCGCTAAGAAGCTTCCCTGCCGTCTGTGGCTCAGGAATTAGGACAGAAACAGCCGGGAAGGCTTGTCTCTGCTCTGCGGTGTCTGGGATCTCCCCTAGAAGACTCTAAATCCAGGGGCCGGAAACGTCTGGAGGGCCGGTCACCACGTGTCTGACTGTTGGTGCTGCCTCTTGGGACCTTGGCCGTCGGCCGAGACACCTACACGGGACCCCTCCACGTGGCCAGGCCTCCTCCCAGCACGGTGGGCCAGCATTGCGGGAGCCACGTTTCCTCCTGTGTCCTCGCCTCGGAGGACGCATGCTGTCCATCTCTAGGAAACACGAAGTCCTGGTTCCAGGCACACTCCTGCCGGAATGTGGCAAGATTCTAGAAAAGCCTGTGAACCCGCATACTGCTGTTGCCGTTGTGGAAAATGTGTCCCAGACAGTAAATGAATATATGATACGTCCAGTTGTGATCAAGCAGTGGAATGAGATGAGCCAGAGGAAGAAGAGTCAGGTGCACCAGGTTATTTTCTCGGGGACAGGGGCCCGGAAGTCTCCCGAGGAGACTCAGAGCAGAGAGCCCGCAGAGGCGAGGCTGGCAGCAGGTGGCCCTCTGGGGTCCACATGTTCCCGGCGAAGGAATCATGATCTCGCTCTAGTTATGGGGGCCTCATTAAACTCAGCACTTGTCTCTAGTCAATATAGTGATCTATATGCATGTTTACGTGCTACCGTATCATTTTAAACAAGCTGACTTTCACTTCAATCTCAGCGTTGGAATTGCTGGTAAAATAACTGGGGAAATATTTTATTTCTTTTAAGAATTGTTGGGAGTTCCCTGGCGGTCCAGTGGTTGGGACTCGGCTGTTTCAACTGCCGGGGCCCTGGTTCAGTGCCTCGTAGGGGAATTAAGATCCCACAAGCCACACAGCATGGCCAAAAAAAAAAAAAAAAAAGAATTGTTATACGTTCCTTATTTCTCCAGTCTTTAATTTCGATATCTGCTGGCTTGTTCCCCACATACAATTATATTCCCATATTTACAGGATTTATTCTTTCCAAGCAGCACTATGAATCAGAAAATCGTACTGTTTTTAAAAGTGGTCCAGAGAACCACCACGTACAGAGGGATGCTCAAGAAAAATGGATCCCTTTTTACGTACGTCACTTTAACAGTTTAAGATAAAGTAGATGAAATATTTTAAAGTTTTTAAATAGTTTTATTCTGCATAGGATTACTTTCAGAGGTTGGCGAATGGCATTGGGAGTTTTCCAACAGTTGGAAAAAGACACAAGCATCTAACTCTGGGGATTCTTTCTAGCGCTTTCAAAGCGAAGGCAACCACATAGGCTATCTTGCTTCATGGGTAATTAAGGCATTTCACTCTGCGATTCCTTACTCTAATGAAGAAGAAATTTCTCTTTTGCTGAAATATTTCTTGCAAGGGTTTTATTTCTACTCATTGCTCCGACTTCGGAAAATGTTCCTTTTGCCTCTGATGGTCTCCTCTAATATCTTCTTGAATTGTGAGTCACGGGGAAAAAAAGTATAAAGATTCTCTACAGATTCAAACTTTTAAAAAATGCTTAGAATCTCGCTGTCCATAAAAGCGAAACAGCCAGCATTGCAAGTGCCCAGATGCCTATTCTTCCTCAATTATCAGTGAGACTCCGCTCTCCTGGCATGTTTCTTCCCACAGTGTATGGCCAATCCAGGCAGGCGGCCAAGCACCAAAAGGGGTTGTGCTGGTGAAGGTAAGGATGCCCGGCAGCTGGGGAGATGGTCAGGAACTCAGGCCATCTTGGGTTGAATTCCAGCTCCACCGCTTACTGGGGCGATGGCCTGGGCCGGTTCCCCGTGCTTTCCTGCCCCGGAGCTCTCAGCCATAAAAGCTGGGACAGTGAGCCACCTAGGACTGTTGTCAGGGCTCCGTGAGCACATGTGTAGGACAGAGCCTGCCCCGAGTTCCTGTCTTGGGATTCAGTTCATATATATTAAAATAGTACTCTTGGGAACCCAGTTACTTGCAGTAAATTTGGAGATTATACTGGCTCACCTCACAAAGGCCCAGGGACCCTGGGTTCTGACTTAAGGGATCACTTGTTAAATCGTGCTTTTCTTCTTTTTTTGTTTGTTTGTTTTTGTCTTTAAGCATATAAATCAACGTTTCATTTTTTTTATTTTCTATTTTTTAATTTTATTGGAGCATAGTTAATTTACAAGGTGTTAGTTTCAGGTGTACAGCAGTGATTGTTTTCTTTTTAATTAATTTTTATTGGAGTCTAGTTGATTTACAATGTTGTGTTAGTTTCTGCTGTACAGCGAAGTGAATCAGTTCTACATATACATATATCTGCTCTTTTTTAGATCCTTTTCCCACATAGGCCGTTACAAAGTACTGTGAAGAGTTCCCTGTGCTACACAGTAGGTCCTTGTGGATTGTCTGTTTTATATATGGTAGTGTGTATATGTTAATCCCAATCTCCCAATTTATCCTCCCCTCCCCTTTCCCCCTTGGTACCATAAGTTTGTTTTCTACATCTGTGACTCTATTTCTGTTTTGTAAGTAGGTTCATTTGCACCGTTTTTTAGATTCCACATATAGGTGATAGCATATGATACTTGTCTTTCTTTCAAAGGATGTAGACAGTAACCACTAGAGGTTATTCCATCAAGTAGCATGGATGAAATTTTTAAGCTGATCGTTCTACTCACCCAGAGTACCCCACCCGCTAATGTCCTACCCACCTGTGGGTCCGTGAGCACAGGTGGGCACCATGGAGAGTGCACACTCCCAGTGCGCACTGGGGTGGGTAAGAGCTATTGCCACGCAGAAGTGGGTCCGGCTCATTGGGCTCTTCCGGCCCCTTCTGGTAGATCTCCAGGGTGAACCATGCTCTCCGTCTGCCTCCAGTTCGTCCAGGGCTGGGGAGCCTGTCCGGCCACAGAGGCAAACCTAGAAATGTCTGCACTGTCATGACCACCATCATGACAAGGTCATGGAAGGTCCCTGGTAAAGTAGTGGCAAAAGTTACCGTTAAAGGTGAAGAAAAACTTCCTAATTTTAAGACATGGATTTTCATGTGTATGGCCTGAAAATGAAACTTTGCCAAAGACTCTGCATCTTAGACACTCTAGTTTCTACGTGGAGTTTTTTTTCCCTCGGCACTGACAGCAAGATGTATAAAATGCCCACAGTTCACGGTTGTACAGCTTAAAAGGCTGACCTTGGTGGGGGAGGGGGGAGGGGGGAGGGCAGGGGGCACAATGATCTTTTCCTCAACTCATGTCGCTCTACACAGTTCGGTTGACAATTACTTTCTGCCACAGGGCAGCCTTGTATTGTGTCCGTGACATGTTTGGTTTGAAACATTTCACATGGGCTAGTCTAACCCCTTCCACTAGACGGAAAGCCCGAGAAGGCAGGAGACACACCCTCCTATGTGCTCGTGTCCCCAAAAAGCCCAGCACCTTGCACGCCCGTGGTGTGTACCTCATGGATGCTGGTCCACCAGGTAGAAAAAGAAGAGTGCCTCAAAGGGCCCGCTTGGAGGTACTAATTGGCTTCCAAAGTGTTTCTTTTGGATGAGGTTGGTTTTATGTGATAAAAACCAGTGTTTTCCAAAAGTTTGTGTTATCGAACATGAATCCAACGAGATGCTCTGGAAGACAAAAGTTTGCAGAGTGTTGTTTAGTCTAGCTCCGTCTTGGAGTTTTAGATGCACGTTAGCAACTTGAGGGCTCTGAGAAGCCCTCCATTTAAAAAAATGAAAAGAACCCCCCCCTTTAACTTATTTAACCTTGGAAGGAAGGTTATGATGGCACCCTCAAGGCGGTGCTTCTAGTACAGACACCTTCCCCAGCATCTCCTTCTAGACGTCCATCCACAGCCTCTAATTCCTCTAGGACTCGGTGCTTGGGTTAAAATACCCTTTATCTATCACCTGAAGTTATATAACACACTTTCCATATGTGTCCTAATTAATAACCGTGTCGTTTCATTTTCTCATCTCAGCAAACACGGTCATCTTAGAGAATGCCTATCTTTGAAATCCACTGCATTTAGCATGTTTTTCCTGCCTGTGTTTCTATGCATTCCTGAAATTCCTGGTTACATTTAGAAGTCTTTCCCAACTTTTTCACGCTGTAGACTAGCCGATAGAGATGATGTAATTTATAAGATGGACCTCAAATTCATTTCTGTTCCTGTAACTGAAACCTCGTCGTGCTTGCGCTTATGTACATCTTAAATTTACCGATTGATATGACAGTAGTATAGTAGAGGCTTGTTCCTTTCTGGTTTGAAAGTTGAGAAGTAGATCATCATCATCACCATCATAGCTAACATTTACTGTTTATCCTCTGCCAACTCTTACTAATTACACTGTGCATTATCTTATTTAATTACTTTCCCCCCTATCTGATGCCACAGGCACCAAGCAGCAGCAGAGGGCTCAAAACGCCAAGCTGTTCTGGTTTTCCTGTTATGTCAGTTTCTCGGGGGCAGAGCCTGTTGAATTGATTTGATTTTTACCAAAATTAGAATAAGACTCAACGTGTAATGCCATAGAAATAAGTGTGTTTTTTTGAGTGTTGTACATAAATAAAATCTTTAATGTCCTTAAAGCCACACTGCCCCACACCTGCAACCCACCCATAGGAAAATAGAAAAAAATATACCTAAAGAATAAACATCCTCTGTTCCTCATGGGTGGAAGGAACATTCTGTGCACAGCAGCCCTGTACTCTCAGGTGACAAACAACCTCGATAGGGCGCTTTGATTCCGCAGATCAGACTTTGCCATGGAGAAAATCTATCTGCCATCCAGAGACGATCCAAAGTCATTTATGCTTTGATCCTACTGACAATTCCATTTCTTCGTGTTAGGACCGTGCTCTCTCTAGCTGTGCCTTATCTTTCTTTCTTGTTGTACCTCTTTCTTTTCTCTGTCTCTTCTCTCCCTCACCCATCGCCAAAAAAAAAAAAAAAAGAAAGAAAAATCCATTGTGCAAATCGATTCGGAGATCAACCTTGATAAAACACCAGTATTTAGCCCTCGCTGCCTCAGTGCAGCCGGGGTATTAGCTGTTCCTGATTTACCTGAATGCGCAGGCTGGAACTGCCTTTTCAGGCTGGAGGTGTGCGGAGATTAACTGGGGGCTTTGCAACCGTTTGTCACACAAATGGCAGTGCCAGTACACTGAAAAACGATAAATCATTTTTCTCAAGATTGAAACCTTTCATCAGTTGTGTCAGTTTCATTACTCAGTAAACGATTAGTAGCAGCCATTGTCATTCACTCATCCGTATTTAACCACTCAGAGCTTCTGCTGGCTGAGCGGGCACCCGGCATCTGCACGGGAGGTGAGGACACCTCTGATGCCCAGCTCTCCCCGGGAGGGTTGCCAGGCTCGCCAGTCATGGCAGCTCGACGAAGGGAGAGAAGTAAAGTGTCTGGTGTATGTCTTCTAATTTTTAAAGTTACGCTTTGACGTGGTTTCTAGTCATTGGGTGGGCATTTTTCTTTGACCTCCCACCCTGCCTTTTATTTAAATTTTTTGGCCCTTTAAATGCCACCCGTCTTGATTAGAGAGGTGATGTTGCTTCTGCGTGCCCCTGAGTCAGGGGTGGAAGCATGAGCTGGAGAGCCAAGCCTGCCGACTCTCAGGCTGCCCCTTTGGGACTTTCTGTTGGTCATCAAACCCAGTTTATCTGGAGGGAGGAAAGAGGATGGAGCCATAGCTCCCAGCCTGCGGATAAAGGACCTCTGGAGATGCCAAGGGTCTTGAGTCCAGGTGTCCTCTGTATAGACAGAAGTGTATGTGTACTGACGTTGTGATTGACAGGAAGCAAAGTCATTTTAGAATGTTGCCGAATCATTGTCATCCAGAAGGGAGTGCGTATTTTTAAAAAATTGGGGACCACTGGGAGAGATTGATCTCTGCCAATTTGTTGTTACCCTTTCACCCAAGTTGAGTTTATCAGAAAATATAGTTCTACCACTAGTTAAAAGTAGAAGAGAAACATCACTGAATTTATATATCACTGGGGCCTTATTTGATGATTCTAGTAGAGTGTTACGTGGCCAGCAGTGGAGAAGTGTATGCGTGTGTGTGTGTGTATGTAGCAACATGCATAGTGCCTTTAATGAAGGACTTATAAAATATTATAATTCCAGGAATCATTCTGAACTGTACTTCTACAACTTTCAGAAATATCTCCGTACCATCTTAAGATTAATCATTTGTATTTTTTCTTCTCTGTCATACAATTTTTTGAGAGCTGTGGCTATATCTTACACCTTCAATTCCCATAGCACCTGTGTCCAGATACTATATGGTTAGTGGTTGATTATATATTGATCCCTGCTAAAATGTTTGGTTTATTGTTTAAGAAGATGTCATTTTGAGACCTTCTAAGCTGCTCCAGCTACTCCAGTGCCATCTCCAGGATACGTAATTAAAAAACCTGTCTTCTTGATATCTGAAAAATTCTAAGTCCATTCAAATGAAAGGTTCTGGTCTTTTAATTCTAGTAGTGTCTTCTGTTGAAATCCCTCTCTCCAACCCTCCTGTGTGTGAGAGAGAGCTACTGTGTGTTTCATAAACTGCTTCAAATTCTAGTTTTATGGCAAAAGAGATGTGAAAAGAATATGTTCACAAATAGTGTCACCACCACCCCCTATGGCGGGGTCATCAGCTGTTGTTACAGAGTTTTTTTGGTAAGAAAGCCTTTCATCTGTTTCTCTTCGTTGGAGGTTCTTGGCCTTTGAGGATGGGGCTCATTGCATCCTTCTGTACCCCTTGGATGGGGCATTTAAACCTTAAAAAGAGGGAGATGCCATAGGAGCCATGCTGAATGGCTGGACTTCATAAAATTATTGAACTTTACCAAAAGTTACGGAAAGCTATTTCATTAACACATTTCATTCCATTTATACTATTTCTTGCCTTGAGTTCAGCATGTCCTCAGATTGTTTTTTTAGTGACTGTGCTTCCTAAGAACGAAATCTGTATGAGTAGGAGGGGCAGAGTGGCTGGATTTGAAGCACACCCTCAAGACACCTGCTCTATTTCCAGCACTTCTTTTACTTTGCTCACTGAAAAAAAAAGGAGAGTTGGGGGGGGGGGTGGTCCACAGAACTAATGCAGAAGTTCATTAGAAAATCATTCAAATTACGGGTTCAACCGGAGTTGCCTTCACTCGTGTCCTTCATGCTGTTTGAGACTTTCTGTCCATGCATCTGTGTACGTAGAGTGGTCTTGAGCCCACAGACTTTCTGCCCTTCTTGGTGTGTTGTCTGCTTTACTCCTCGTGGCAGCTCTGGGATGGAGCTGATGCCAAGGGGACCTGTCACAGACCCCCAGTCCCCCCACGGCCACCCTGCGCTGCTGCCGGCTAGGGCGGCGAGAGTCCTGAGCACCAGCTTTTCCTACCCCACTCCCCAGCTGTTCTTCATCGTACCTCACACCTGGCACTTCTGGGAGCAAGCAGTGTAGACGCCACACTGATCAAATTCAGTCATTAACCCACGGAGACCAGACACACGCCCTGCAGCCAGTTCTCCTCCCTGAAGGGAGCGGTGCATTGTTGTCCTGATGCTTTTTTCTTGGCAGTTTACCTGTCCTGCCCACTCTGTAAAACATCACTGTCTCCCCCAAAGAATTAGAGAAGTTTAAACAATACGGGGTATTTTTAACCTAAATAATGCATATATGGTACAGATTTATATGTTCCCTATCCATTCATGAAAGTGATGGTTGAAAACCTTAAAACCATCAGGCCGTGAACTCAGTACTTCTGTGACATAGTCAGTTTAGTATTTCTTTTTCTTTCTTTTTTTTTTTTTTTGCGGTACGCGGGCCTCTCACTGTTGTGGCCTCTCCCGCTGCGGAGCACAGGCTCCGGACGCACAGGCCTAGCGGCCATGGCTCACGGGCCCAGCCGCTCCGCGGCACGTGGGATCTTCCCGGACCGGGGCACGAACCCGTGTCCCCCGCATCGGCAGGCGGACTCTCAACCACTGTGCCACCAGGGAAGCCCAGTATTTCTTTTTATTGCAATTTATTTGGGGTTTTTATATACGAAATGGGCATTGGTGAGAATAGCACCTCATATCGTGTGTCCTAGTAAAACATATGTATTTTGGACCGTATTTTCTGGATGCACTAGTGATTAGAAACTTGTTTTTCGTATATAACTATCACTGTTCATCCCCGTTTAAAAGATGCTAATTTTGTCTCCTGACAAAAGTCTTAAGGCCGTTCTTAAGTTCAGACCTTCCCGGAATAGGTAAGTCACCACAGATGAATCTCAGGAAGCCAGCTTAGCATAACTCTCCTCTTGAATTTTATTAAACCCTGTCACATTTATTTAAAAGACGATTTTATGTGCTGATTAGAAGCTGAGATCTAAATTCAACATGAGCACAAACACTTTTTTCTCAGTGGATCAAAGCTCATTTTTTAATTGTTAAAAGCTAATCCTGGAAGTTAGCTGGAAACTTGTTCAAACATGGTACATTTTTGTTAAATATACATTGTAAACCACTAAAGGGGAAAAAAAATTTAGAGGTCAACAATTCTAAGTGAAATACAAGGAGACAGCACAGTAACCCAAAGAACCAGCATTGGTACATTATTGCTTCCAAAGAATATTAGTTAGCAAACATACTCTGAAGCCTACCTTCACAGTCATAAATAGCACATCTTTTCACACAGCTGCCCGTTGGGGTAGGCGTGCAAGTTATTAAGAACTTCAGTGGCACATGTGACAGGTAATATTGACGCCACACTAAGACTTCAAATTGTCTTTAGCTTGTAAAAGTGGATTTAGTGAGTAGAATAAATGCTATATTGTGATGAGATGGTTCTCTCCGTATATAGTCCACGTTACAGAATATTCCCTTCATTTGGTAATATTGCTCCTGCCATTTTATTCCAGGGAAACAATTAAAATAATTGGGAGGCAAAAACATATTCCTGCCCAAAGATGCTGCTTGTAGTATTTTTAATAGACTTTATTTTCTAGAAAAATGTAAGAGGTACAGAAAATTTAAGGAGATAGTACAGATATGCCACACACACACACACACACACACACGTACAATTTTCCCTATTTACATCTTTTATTAGTATGGGATATTTCTTATAATTAATGAACCAATACTGATATATAAATGTTAACTAAAGTCTGTACTTTATTCAGATTTCCTTAGTTTTTACCTAATGCCTCTCTCTGTCCCATCCTGGATGCCTCGTGACGTGTAATCCTCACATCTCCTCAGGCTGCCCTTGGCTGGGACGTTTTCTCAGGCTTCCCTTGTCTTTGATGACTTTGACAGTTTTGAGGAGTACTGGTCAGGCATGTTGTAGCCTCTCTGTTGGGATCTGTCTGACATTTTTCTCAGGATCAGTCTGGAGTTACAGGTTTGGTGAAGGAAGACCACGGAGATAAAGTGCCCTTTTCATCACGTCATACTGAGGGTACACACTGTCATCGCGACTTGTGACTGTCAGTGTTGACCTTGATCACCTAGCTTGACGCTGTGTTTGTCAGTTTCCTCCACTGTGGGTTTCTCCCTCCCGCATCCCCACTTCCACACCCTCCGCTTCGCAGGGAGGTCTCTGCACAGCCCTCAGGTAAGCAGTGGGGAGTTATGCACCACCTGCTTTAGGTGGGACACCCATGTAAACTCTTTGAAATTCTTTCTGCATGGAAGCTTGGCCTCTTCTCCCCATTTATTAATTTATTCAGTCACTTATATCGGTATGGACATTTCTTTTATACTTGAGGTTATCATCCAGTACTACTTTGTTTTTCTTCATGCTCAAATTGTTCCAGCTTCAGCCATCAGGGGCTCTTTCACTTAGCTCCCGTGCCCTTTTGTCCTTACCCCCATCAAGGTGGGTTTTGTTTACCTGTTTGTCTTAGCACTTCTTTTTTTTTTTTTTTTTTTTTTTGTGGTACACGGGCCTCTCACTGCTGCGGCCTCTCCCGTTGCAGAGCACAGGCTCCGGACGCGCAGGCTCAGCGGCCATGGCTCACGGGCCTAGCCGCTCCGCGGCATGTGGGATCTTCCCGGACCGGGGCACGAACCCGTGTCCCCTGCATCGGCAGGCGGACTCTCAACCACTGCGCCACCAGGGAAGCCCTCTTAGCACTTCTTTACTCTCTAGAACTACAAGATGCTTCAGGCTCATGTTGCATTTTTCCTGTCTCAGTCCTAGAATTAGCCATTTCTCCAAAGGACCCCTGGTTCCGTTTACTGGAGAATGGTATAAGAAACCAAGATCTGGGGTCTAGGTGTGCTTGTTGCTACTGGGATGTCATTTCTTCTTGGTCTTCTCAGCAGACTTAGCAAAGAGAAGAAATACATGTGTGTATTCTAGCATGTATATACACATATATATAAATATTTCTATATGTAATGATCTGTACCTATGTTAAGTGAAACAGATTATAGTATCTTTAATAGCATAAGATTGGAAATCACTAGATGTTTAACAGTAAGGAATGGCTACAACTATGATACATTTTAACTCCACAATGCAACTGTTAAAAGGGATAGTTTTGAAAACTCTGATAACTGTAACACCTTACATACAAAAGTAGTACAGATCTGTCAGAGCTATACTTATAAGTGTGATAATTACATATGTATATGGATAAGAACTTTAAAAGGAAAATGGAAGGGGTAGTTAGATTAGTCATGGTTTATTCTTAATATTATATACTGCTAGGAAATTAATTTTGCTTCTGCAATAATATTCAAGTAATCTAACGTGTTCTTGCTGGAAGCTGAATAAAGTTAATGTATTTAAATTATTTTTAAATGAAAGAAATGAGACATTTGTTATTTTGTTGTGTCAGCACTGCAGTATTTTTCCAGGCCCTCCTTGGATAATAACGACATTGTTTAATCATTCATAATAACCAAGGAGCATGCTGAGAAGTTGTGAAGTTATAGTCAAGCAGTTTTAGGGGGAAGAAATCTGTTAGCGCTTAAAGGAACGTATTTCCATAATAGCAAGAAGAATCAAAAGTTTAGAATTCTTCTTTTGTTTCCCTGCTCTGATCTTTGTACTTGATTGACTCAGTAAGTACCAAGGATCTTATGGCTTCCAGGATTTCCCAAGCCACAAATCAGAATGCTATTGAGAATTTCCGGTGAAGTCCTTCTTTAAATGCAAAATGTTAAAAACGTTTTCTAGAAGGTATTTTCACCAGTCTTCTCAGATTCAGATGGCCACAGGGGGAATATGATGGACTGAATAACCCCAAAGGGTATCATTTCACTTGGTGGTTGTAGGAAGTCACCTACAAAGATGGCAGATCAAATGCAATGTCTGCCATTGTTGAAGCTGGTGGTCCAGTGATCACAGCCCCTCAATTACAGCCCTTCCAGGGAGCACAAGCCACAGTCATTAAATCATTTTGCCTTTGATTAGGTGCTCTCACTGCTCATTGCCTTTGAAATGTGATAGCGCAATTTGAAGTTTTAATAAAAAACTTTTTTCTAGAATTGCTGAGAAAGATGTTGTATTTTTAAAAAAAAAAAAAAATCGGAAAATGGCCTCCCATGTATGCTATTGGAGGAGATTGAGAAGAAGAAAAAGAAAAAGGAAGGGAAGAGGAAAAAAGGAAAGACGAATGTTTCCCATTATCACTCATTTCAGTCTCAGAAAGCCTAAGGTGGTCCCCGCGTGCCGGCCTTCCCCTCCCAGCACTGCCAGCCTTGGGCCTGCTTACCACTTCTCAGAGCAGCCGGCCCTCGAAGAGGGGGCACGAGAGGGGGACAGGTCGGGAGACCCTCCACCTCGCCCAGACGCTGCCCCTGCTTGCCTGGGTGAGCACAGTTGCTCACGGATCTCACAAAAGATGACCTTCACACACATCATCCAGCTTGAACAAACTGATTTGAACCTCACTCTTCTTGCTTACGTGAGAATTTGATTTCCTTTTTGTTTCTATTTTGAATGCCACGTGTCCAGTCCTATACTACAGAAGGATTAGGGTATACGTTACCCTGTTCGCTAAGAAACCAGGCCTAAAAAAAAAAGCAGTGTTCCTCGCGATGCTGGGGACCCAACAGTCACGAGTGGCCTCTGTTCTCACACCCTTATCACATCCCAAAAGAGAGTGACGCCGAGAGGCCAGGGAGCCCCGATTTCAACATCCTAACAAGCCACGCCCCCGCCCCGCAAAAGCCTCCCCTTCTCAAAATGAGTAGCTACTCCCTGAAGACATGGAAAGAAGTTTCCATCATGTACTGATGTATTTCTCATCTCCATCTGAGAATGTGCCAAAGCTAAAATGGGGGTATTCTACTTGAAGTCACTTTTTTATTTCAGTCCCTATTGAAAGTTATACTCATGGTGTCAAACTGAAATACCCAATTAATTTTGGGTACACTTGAACCCTCGCTCTGCAACTCAGTGTGTTTCTAGGCCGAAAGGGAAACTAACGCTCCACCTAATTGGAACTTCTGGTTTTATGGCGTATCCTGGAGTTTTTGTTTCGTTTTATTTTCCATGTTTTCCAGGGTTAATTGTGTTTTCTGCGCGCGTCTACATTAGCCCACTATGTGGAAGCCCTCGGCAGTTTTCAAATCCTAAGGGCTGTAAAGAAGCCCCTGATACAGAAATTGTATTGGCTGTTAAGAAAGCAGTTATGAGTTATTGGAAATGGAATTAAGATTGTCTAATTAAGGGTCGATTCCTTATTTCGGAGTTCTGTTTGGTTTGGTATTTTGTCTTGTGTCCCGTGACTTCAAATTACGAAAAGAACACTCGTCTTGCTGGAAACGGGGAAGGATGAAGTTATTTTGCTTCCTGCACATTTGTCCTATTTTGCTTGGCCTCAGGTTTTGTTTAATCCTCTCAAAGGCCCTTTTAATGGACGTTTCAACATGAGTACCTCTCTGTGTGGTAGCCTCTAGGAAACGACCATTATGTCAAGCCCCTTCACAGCTAAAGTAGTGAGTTCACATAGTGGAAGAATCTTCGGGGTTGCATCTTATGGGAAAAAAAGGAAAAAAACCCACTGCCTTTTTATAAAAGAACAGAACATTTACCCAGTCTTGTTGAGCACGTGAATGTTCTGATGGCCGGCACAAAAGAAATCTCCAATCTTTAACCTCACAATGAAATTGCACCGACAAAAGATCGCGGGACGCCGGGCGCACTAAAGTGGAAGGGACACAAAACCACAGCAGAATCCGACCCTGCCTGCAGAGGTTCCTGGGGGACTGCCTTTATCCAGCATCCCGATGCCACGGTCCGGCTGCAATGCTCCAGGGAGCCCATGCAGCCCCTCCTGCACATGTGGCATTTATACTGATGGCATCTCTACAAATAAATAAATACACATCCGTTGTGGACGGGGAACAGTGCTATCAAACGAGGTTATCACGTGGCTCCTCCAAGAGGTACAAGTTTACACTCCCTGGTAGGAATGGAGAGGGTTATTTGTTTCGTGCTGAGACAAGACAGTCTTAGAAATGAGTGGCACACCCTCGTCAAGCCAGCCCCTTCTTCTGCCTAGGTAGAAAGGTCCGATTAGTTCTCGTAATTGATTCTGAGGGCCGCAGCGTGCATTTCGCCAGCCCCGCTCGGTGCACACCAGGGATGTAATTCATGCGCACTTGAGCATCCAACATGGCTGACAAGGCTCGGACACACAGCTCCTGGCTGCATCATTTTTTAATCAGCTATCTGAGGAATATTTATCTAATCAACAAAGAGCGCTGTCAGAAGGAGACCAGAGCGGGCCTTAATACAAGTCTGTGGCCTCCTGGTACTAGGATGGAGGAAGAGTTTAGGATAAAACCCTGCTCGTTTGAGCATGCCAACAGACTGCAGAATATTTTTATTCCACTTGTAAAGAGCTAGTCAGAGGATTCTCATGTTGGAGTTCTGCTGTGTGATTAGTTCTCAGACATTCATTCGCCGTAGTTAAACTTTTGTTGTTGCTGTTTTTAGAGAAACAGAATGAATTTTCCTTTAAAATAAAATTTTAAATGCCTCATGATCATGACAGGAACTTGTATGAAAAGCTGTAGCTTCCAGAAATAAATCGGTGTGTAATAATTGGGGGTCGTTAACTCTAAATGATTCCAGCTACTCTTGGTAGAAAGCCGTAATTTGCACATTCTCCCTTTCTCTCTGTTTCCTTTGAAAAGATGGTGACTGTCTGTTAGTAATTTCGAGGAGTTGAGTGTATGGTGCCATACCTCATACGGTCATCCGAGCACAAAAATCATCATTTATAACTCCCAGACACCTTAGAGAAATGTTCTGTGAATTCAGCTTTATATCAGCTTTTCTTCTCTAGATGTACGACTCAGGACGGGCAGCAGTTGGGACCTGCGTGAGCTGGGTCACAGCCACCCACCTGCCAATCTGGTAGCGCACTGCCCCAGAAAATTAATCAGTGCAGAATGTGGACCTCAGGGCCGCGCTCAGGAGGGGACAGTGTCACGTGACATCCCCCAGTGCGCACGCTCCTACACTGGTCACCGTTAGTACCAAAGTCACCTCTCTTTTTCCTCCCTTTGTAATTCAAAGATCGCCTTAAAAATTCCGTTTTACTAACACCTTCAGTGTTCATACGCAAGAGGGCTCTTTATTAATTTTAAGGGGAAGTGACAATACCACTGTTACTATAGGGCGGTAAACTTTGTGTTTTCTTATCATGTGAGGCATGAGTCTGTGTACTGTCTTCACCTGCCTTTTGCAAAATTTTAATCCCCAGAAAATATCTTCCAACCAACCTAATGACGAGTTTCACCTCCTCCTCTGTTTTTAATTCTCAACCATCAGCTGTGTGTCCCGTGTACCGCCTCTTGCTGTGATATTCACGTAGTAGTCTGGTGTTTAACCCAAGTTCACGGTTCACGTTTTGGCGCCATTATGGGGAGAATGCTACACTGTCCTGCTGAAGGCTCCCTGTCCTGGGTCTGCTGACGTTTCTGCCAACCCAGACTGGGGTTCAGAAAGTTCCATTTAACTTGCAGGCTGCAGGGAGAAGTGGCCCATCTCACCATCTACGCTGGGGAGGACAGTTAGTTTGCGCTAGATCTGGGATTACGTGCTATGGGGTTCTGTGTCCACTGAGAGGTGTATGCATGTTCTCAAACACCGGACAAGATGCTGAGACATGTGCCATTTAAATAGTTATATAAGGCATCGTGGCAACTTGCTCACAGAAGAGACTCTTGTTTATCCAGTCAGCAGGACAGCAGAGTTGAAAACACTGATGGAATGCCCACAGTCTGCTGCGTTTTTGTCCCAAACCAGGGGAGCTTCTTGTATTGAAGTAATAGTTTCATGAGGAATAACATGAGTGAGAAAAGCAAAGTAAGTTCATCTTTGTTTAAAAGAAAGAAACTATATTCCTGAAATATTTTTTAAAACAAAATTTTTTAATTAAAATAAAAATCATCCAGAAAATTTAGTCATTTGAGCTAGTCCACACGACGTCCTCAAGAATCACCGTCTAGATTACCGCAGTTTATTTATCCATTCACCTACTGAAGGACGTCTTGGTTGCTTCCAAGTTGGGGCAGTATTATACAGCGCCTAGGAGAAATGAGCTATCGGGCTTCCCTGGTGGCGCAGTGGTTGAGAGTCCGCCTGCCGATGCAGGGGACACGGGTTCGTGCCCCGGTCCGGGAAGATCCCACGTGCCGCGGAGCGGCTGGGCCCGTGAGCCATGGCCGCTGAGCCTGCGCGTCCGGAGCCTGTGCTCCGCAACGGGAGAGGCCACAGCAGTGAGAGGCCCCCGTACCGCAAAAAAAAAAAAAAAGAAATGAGCTATCAATCAAGCCATTAAAAAGACATGGAGGAAAGTTAAATGCATATGACTAAGCGAAGGAAACCAATCTGAAAAGGCTGCATATTGTATGATTCCAACCATATGACGTTCTGGAAAAGGCAAAACTAATGAAAAGATCAGTGGTTGCCAGACCACAGAAGATTTTTAGGGCAGTGAAACTCTTCTGTATGATACTATAATGGCAGATACATGTCACTATACATTTGTTCAAATCCATAGAAAGTATAACACCAACAGCGAACCCTCATGTAAACTGTGGACTTTGGGAAATAATGATGCATCAGTGTGGGTTCATTTATTCTAAGAAATGTACCACTCTGGTGTGGGATGTTGATATTGGGAGAAGTTGTGTGTGGGGTGAGTAGGGGGCGGACAGCAGGTACATGGCAACTCTCAGTATTTTTCATCCAATTTTGCTGTGAACCTAAAACTTTTCTAAACAATAAAGTTTATTTTAAAAAAAAAGAATCACCGTCTATTCCAAAGGCCTGCGGTCACGGGGTGCTGCCAGCATGATGGCCATGGCGTGTGCTGGTCAGTGGAGCTAGGCATCCAGCCCGCGGCAGCAGGTTGGATAATTCCTGGGTCCGTTTGGTGCGGTGTCTTCGTTTCCTTTAGCGGTGAATCCAGGCAGCAGCATTGCACATAACCAGAGATTTTATTGATGATAATATGATTGTATTTTCCCGTTGAGAAGCTTCTAAACACGTGGACTTAGAGCAATCAATGCCCCAGGAGACAAATGCACGTCTCAGGACCTTGGTATCAGCCAGAAAAAGTCCATTTGTTTAAGAGGAAGAAAAAGGCATGACATTTTACACATTAAAATTGATTATTTCATCAATAGGTTAATAGAAAACCAGGCTGCAAGTTCACTTCCTGCTTATATATCCATATGGTAATGGGAGACTGGGGTATGAAAAATGCAAGGCGGAAAGCAGGCAGGAAAGAGGTTTTCTGCACCAGAGCTCCCCTCCCTTGCACAGAGGTGCCCAGCCCAGATTCTGCCTATTTATATGTAAATGCTTTAGAAAGAGGTAAGTTTTTCCACTGAGGAGGGCAGCCTCTGTGGCCACGACTTTCTGGAACTTGTGAAACATGGGCCAAGACGCCAGAGCTCGGGCTATTGAAATAATTAAGCACACGCTTAATTCTGTGAATGTCTCAGTTATACGAGGAACCCGGTAAATATCCACTGAACATTTCCAAAGTAAACACTCGAAAACCGTGACCGGTTTCCTTTGTCTCGAATGACATTTGTAATAGTGGGTGTACCTGAGACTCCCGTTGCCATGTGTGGTGTTACCTGGGATGATACCTTATAGATAAGATACCTTAAGGATGTAGAGATAAGGGAAGCTTCTCCACTGATGGAAAACTAAATTTAGATGCATATACTGTAGAAGGGTCTCAGTCACCAACCTTACTAGGTTAGAGATGACATTTCTTTTTTTGTTTTTTTAAATTTATTTTATTGAAATACAGTTGACTTACAATGTTGCGTTAATTTCTGCTGTACAGCAAAGTGATTCAGTTACACATATATATACGTTCTTTTTCACGTTCTTTTCCATTATGGTTTATCACAGGTTATTGAATATAGTTCCCTGTGCTATACAGTAGGACCTTGTTGTTTATCTATGCTATATATAATAGTTTGCATCTGCTAACCCCAAATTCCCAAGACATTTTTTATTAAATTATTTGGGTTTTCAAGCCACAAGGTCATTGTTAGTTGTTTAGTTACAGCTTCACTTTTTCTCATTTCGAATCAGGTGACAGCTAACTCACAGCTAGTTTGTACTCTCATTAACATAAAATTTGCCTCCTGATTATACAGTACCGTTTCGGAATTGCGTTGGTTCCCTTCCGTGTTCCTGTTTCTCGCGTGTATCTTATATTGTCACCCCAGAGCAATCCAGTGTGCACCAAAGTGCTTGAGATTCGCTCCAGCAGCAGAACCCCTTGTGAAGACCGGGGGTCTGGGGTTCTGGGAAGACCCGAAGCCTCCGCCGTACTAGTTGAGGTTGAGTCTTTTGGCCTTAATGCTACCAAAAGCAAGAACAGCCAATCTGTCCTAAGCCAGGAATGCTTTGGGGTGAGAGAGCTGGCCACTGGCCAGTGCATGCCTCGTTTTTTGGTCAGCCTGTGACCGAGTGGGTTAGCCTAGCTTTCTGCGGTGAGCTTCAGACACACCTGCGGAAACGCACACACCTGCCTCGCCAGGTGAGCGCTTCTTACCTGCATTAAACAAGTGGTTATCCAATGAAAGCCGCGTGCAAGGTTTGACGAGTTTCTCTTCCCAGCTGTGGAAGTCAGAAGAGACAGATGGTCCAATTATGCCCCTTCTTCAGGAGCGTGGGTGACTGTGGCCGTCACCGACCACGCTGTCCGTCCGGCACTTGGATCTGTGGCTGGATCTTTAGTCACATTAGCCTGAAGACTTGCTCCTCAAAACCCTGTTTAACTCTTTGCTTTTTACAATGTGTCTCCTCTGAAGGGCTGGCAGGAGGCAGCCTCTTGGCCACAGGTGTCCGCGTTCCTGAGTGGGGGGTTGGGAGGGCGGAGGAGGTGAGGAGGTGTCTGTGGAGAAGAGGGTCCGCGGAGGTGGGAGGGGGGCATCTCACCCCTGTTAGTCACAGCACGCCGTGTCAGCCGTGGGCATGTCATGCCCGTGTTAAACTTGTCCTGCACTTCACTTCTGAACCCAGGGCTGCTCTGTGGGTAACTTGGTATTTGTCTTTTTCTCTCGGACGCTTTCTTCAGTGAGCTGCGAGCTTAAGCAGGCACGTGCTCTTTGGGTTCCTCCATTCAGAGCCTCCAGCCTCCTCCCCATAGGAAGGAGAATGGACCACCCTTCAACCACAGCAAGATGGTAGTCGAGTTTTGCTAGTGTAGGTTCCTGTCCAGATCAAAATACGTCTGGGGAAGAAAGTACTTCATTTTTTAACAGCTCTGGGCGTTGCACACCTACCATCTGTAACATACACAGGAACGGCTAATCACTAGAGTCCCTTCTGATTTGACATGCTCCCAGCGTTTTGCCAAATCAGAGGGCTTATAGCGACCGGCCTCGTAGCTCCTTCAAAAGATGCTACCAGCCCCCAGGGAAAAGACCAGCTTTGCACTGTCTTGAGTAGCCACGTGTGGAACCCAGCAGGGCGAAAGGGGTGCATGGGCTTCCTTGCCTGGGCATTTGTTGGATTCTGTGCAAAGCTAAGGATGCTTTTTTGGCCTTCCTCTGCCCTTCCTGAGTTTCTCTGCGCTTTGGGGTGGTGAGGCCCGGCCGGGAGGCCGGAGGTGACGTCACGGTGCTACTTGGACATTTCTTTTCTCCCCTTTTCATCTGTTTCTTTTCCTTTTTGTTTTCTCTCTTGTTCCCCCTCTCCCCTATCTGCTCTCGGGATGCAGCCAAACGCAAAGCATGGAAACTAAACCGTGTTGGTAGCCTGCGAAATATCCACAACAGCAGCACCAACACCGAAGGTAACGCCGCCCCTCCCCCCCCTCCCCCTCCACGCCGCGTCCTCCCAGCCTTCCTGCCTCCCTGCCTCTCCAGCGCACAACGGGAAATGCGATTCGCCCAAAGCCGCATGCACCCTGATTGTGTTTGCACAGTCATTCCCGTGGTCTTTCCATCTTTTTGTTTGTGTGTTTTATTTTCTCATTCATGTTCCTTTCAGCTTACTTAAATTTTGACCTTTCCCTTGCAGTTGTAGAGTAGTGATGTTTAAATTACTTCACAAACCTATTTTCTTCTCTTTTTTCTTTTCCTTTATACATGTGAGCACTCAATGTAATATTTCCCAAGTTATTACGGTTTTTAAAAGTGTTAGTATCAGGTGTAATGATCTGTAGCCAAATACAATAGTGTGCTGTGACATTTAAGTAACAGTCTTAATTTGTTTTGTGGAAACATTCTCCATAATGCTCTCTGCAGCTCTAGTACAGAGGCAGCCAGGCCCGGGTCATTTGCATGGCCTGCTATTGCTTGTAAATTCAGTATATTGTTGTGTTTCTAAAGGTCGTCTGGTGCCAAAGTTCACAAATAGACTTGCGTTGCTTTTTTCACCGAAGACAGCCGTCATTGCTTTTGTATAATAGCAGATTGAATTTCCCCCCACCCCAGCCTTCATTTGGAACAACGCAATTATAAATTGCCCTTTTTTTTTATGATTACAAATGTCAAGGGTCAGAATTATTTTGAGGCCAAGCAAAGGAAAACCACCCCCATCGGCCCAAGCCCTTGTAAGGGAGGCTGGCGTACAATACGTGTGATGCAAAATAGGTCCCAATCCAGTGATCTCGGGATAATAGGGGGACATTTTTTTTCACTTAAATGCAAGCCAAAGGGGTCAAGTAATCGCAAGCTCGTGCCCTAACACTAATTGACTTATTTGGGGGTGATTATAACTGTAATATTTTTCTTAATGTCACTGTTTTCTGGGCTGTTGGTTTTAGCAATTGGCAAGCAGTGGCATTAAATCTCTTGTAAATTTTAAATTGCACACTATTTCTGTAAACAAGTCCCCCTCTTCACATCCCAGTCATTAACCTTTGCTGATTTATATCACCATCCTTTTTTCCTTCCTTTCACAATTACTCCTGTCTCGCCACTGAAAGCCCTGCTCTCGGCCAGAAGAAAAAAAAAATGAATCCGGAAAACAAAACTACATTTTCACGATGGCTTGTTAAAGACCTGTTTTTAATCATAATTTGTTTTTTCATTCCTCAAGGGGAAACGGTCGTCTGTTAAGGTACCAATGGAACTTGACCCCCTGGTATCTTCTTTCAAAGCATTCGTTCAAGAGAGACAAAATTAGAGAGAAAAAGAACAGAATTTTAGAAACAGCCACATGCAGTATTGTGCCTTGTTGTCTTTTAAAGGGTATTAAGTATATTCTCGTTCACTGTTTTCTAATGTTAGTGTTTCAACTTGGGGTGCACAATCATTTCTCTTCCCTGTGTCCTTATCAGACATGCTTTTCTTTTGTATGTGTGTGCATTTATCACAACAAATGTGTTTATTGACTTTCGGCCTTAAAAAAATATTTGTGAGGTCTGGTTTTACCTGTGGTTATATGCAAAGCTGGGGGGAGCAGGAGGAGGCAGGCAGACAGCCCCCGCGAGACTTGCTGATGGGGATCTTCCTGGAGACGCTGGCGGGGAGGTGTCTCACGACAGGTGTGACAGTTTGCAGAAGTGGGAACTTCTCAGCCTTGACCAACCAGGTAACATGCAACACTGCCCTGCCCAGCCCTCCTGGGTGGGGAGGGACCATGATGCTCTCTGCTCTCTGAAATCTGTAAATACGGTTAACACTACCCACTCAGGGTCCCTCGTCAATGGCCAGTAGCTACGCAAGGCAGTCCTGAAGATATTGGAGTAAATAATGACTAGTCTCCTTCACATTTTCTTTCATTTCTCTTTGGCATTCGATTACATTTATGAATCTTCAGTTGAGTGACATGACCATTCTTCATTTACTTTAGGTTTCTTTCAAGATTAATGTCTGTCTGCATCCAGTCTCATTTCATACAGCTTTCAGTATAATAGTACTGAATTCATATAATTATATAACATAAATTATCAGAACGCCTTTCTGATTTCCGGTCTTTTGCTATATGATGTCATCACATCTTCTCTGTCTATAAAATCATCCTTTCGGAAAATTCATATCCCGAACATTCTAACTTTTGTCGTAACCTGAGACCTTGAGGGTTCCACTAAATACACCCATCCCCAAATGGACTATAGTTTTTAAACTGGTCCACTTGAGTAATCTGTTCAGAGGTACCCACAAAATATTGTTGACACCAGAGTTTCTTATAGAGGACGTTAGGACTTGAGGGGGAGAGGGGAGGGTGCCCGCTGTGCGCCAGGCCGTGTCCTAGAAGCATGTCCACGCCCCTCAGTCCAGATCTAGAGAGAACAGCCCAGACGTTACGGGACTCACCCGAGGATTCAGGCTGGTGAAAGACAGGTAGGACCAAGAAATGAACCTGATGGTCTTTCTCCAAAGCCCTTTTATTCTCACGTTCATCGTTCTGGCCTCTGTGCTACATTATCTCATTGAATCTTCACTGGCAGGTAGGTACTTCGTTACAGATGAGAAGTTGGAGTTTCGACAAGTCAAGTGATATTCTGCAGGACGAGTAGCTGGCATCTTCTGGAGACAGGACATATGCCCAGATCTCTCAGCTCCAGGACCCACTCCTGGGTGCTCATGGAAATGGTCAAAGATGGACGTCAGGAGTGATAAAAACGAATTAAACCGAACTAATTAGGGAAGCACATAGGATTAGAAAACAAACAAAAATATGTTTCTCTTCCCCTTTTTTTTTTGTCCATTAGGGCTAATTATCTCTGAAACCAAGCTGGAAACCTCATTGGTGTGTATTGTATTGCCCTAATTTTAAAATCTTTGTTACTTTGTGACAATTCAGCTCTTTCCCAGGGTTGGTGAAATTTAAGTTCCTTCCACAAGAATGCAACTTTAACTTTTCCATCTCGGAAGCCTGCGGACTGCGATGGAAAGTTTATTTATGCTGTGATTCTCCAATTCGTAGCTGCCTCCTAAGCCACGAGGAAAATGTCTGTCAAATCGGGTGGATGAGGCTGGACTTGGGAATGTTCGACTCCGTTGGAAACATTTTTCTCAGACCCGAGCAGAAGGTGGACGTTGTGTAGAAGGACACGTGGCAGGGCGGCCGGCTGGCGGTCTGTGAGCAGCGTCGCCCAGGAGGGATCACACAGACTCTGTGCGGGTGTCCTCAGGCCTCTCCTTCCCTGCGCTTCTGGGGATAGGGCGGACCATCACCCACTGTGAGGTGGGCCAACAGCGGACCCTTCCGGGGTGTTTCAGCTCTCCTTGCTCCTGCAGAAGAAGGCACGTGATGAAGCGTAAATGAGTAAAGAAGAGATGTATTGGGGAATGAGGGGCGTTTCCTGGGGTGTCAGGCCCACGCACGTTGTATGCATCCAACAGGCCGCGCCTCCCAAGTACCAGCCGGGTTCAGTATAGCCCAGAGTCCCGACTCAGCCCAGTCCATGTCCCTGGATCTGGAACTTGCCCCAGAGACAGGCCTGTGAAGCCTGTTTGGGGTCCCCTGCCACAGCGTGGTGGCCCAGATGGATGAACTCAGAGGTGCCAGACACGGTTGCCAAACAGACCGCACCGTGGAGAAACACGAGTCTCCTTTTGGAGAACACACGTGGTGGGCATCGTTCGTCCCTCGGGCCCATGTCAGGGCTGGCACCCCCTTCCTCAGAAGGGAAGTGGAAGGCCAAGACCATCCCTTCTGTATGAGCAAATGAGAGCAGGCCTTTCCCATGGCCGGCCTAGCTCCGTGGTGCTCTCTCCACCCCCTGGTGTCCACAGTCACAGATCTGAGACGTCCACCTCATTCCAGTCCAGTTAAATTACAAATGATGATCACACTATCCCTCCTGAGCCAGTGACGAGCCTGCCCAGGTCTTGGGTTCCTGCCACAGTGTGGGTACCCAGTGCTGGGCCCCAGGCAGATGGAGGGGACGGGCTGACAGTCAGCCCAGGGGGGTCAGGCAGAGATCCTGATGCAGAGTGAGGGAGGAGTTCCAGCAAGGCCCGGGGTGTCCTGCGGGTTTAGTGGAGTGCGAGACTACGTTGGATTCAGGGGTCTCGGAGTCATGATGGACTGCAGGGCTGAGTACTCGGACTTCCTGGCATCCTGTCGTGTGGCTCCCCAGTAACCCTAAGAGAGGTCATGCCCTTGATCTTTTACAAAAGGAGAAACCAAGGCACAGAGGGGGCAGTCAGGAGCCCCGGGAAGGCACACTGGCACGTGGAGACCGTGGCATGTGGGCTAGGTGTTCGGGTCAGAGCTGCAGCTGAAGCCCGGATGAGGGCTCGGCAATGGACGTGGAGCATACATCCCCGTCGGGACCATGACGCCCAGCAGACGGCTGTCACCGCAGTGGAGGAAAAAGGCCTGAGCTGGTGTGACGAGTCATGCTGTCCTTCCGAAGGACTCTGCGGTGTCCGAATGCAGTGCCCACCCCAGACCCCAGCAGCTTTCCCCGAGCCCCGTGTGCCTGCAGGCCTGTGCGGGGCCACCGTCTGAGGCCGCCTTCCGCGCTCGGGCTGGGCTCTTCTTCACCCATTCACATACTTGCAGTCAAACCCTGGTTCCTGATCAGAAGCCGTGCAACCTTGGGTTCGTGAGCGGCGGTGTGCACAGTGGTTTCAAGCCCAGACTCTCGAGCAGATGGTACTGGTCTGGTTCTCACGTCCCCACTTCTTAGCTGTAACCTTGGGGTCATTCCTGTGCCCGCTCTCTACCTCAGTCTCCCCATCTGTAAACTGCGGACAGTCAGTGAGGTCATCTATCCAGAGGCAGGTAACACGGTGCCCACGGTCGCCACTACCACTGCTCCTAGTGTCAGGAGTGCCAGAGAGTCTCTATGGCAAAGAAGATTCAGATGCTTGAGCGTCATTTACGTAGTGAGGAGCAGAGATTCGGCAGGAAACGTTGCCCCTGAAAATGTAAGATGGCATTTAAAAATCAAACTTCTTTTTTCCCAGACTTTTTTCACTACCCTTCCCCAGTTGCATTTACTCTCATCCTCCAAAGAACCGTCAGATGTAGAAATTGGGTTTTTGAGTCCAGCATGCCTGTGTCCGATCCCAGCTCTGCCACTTCCGAGCTGTGTGAATTACTGGGGTTGCTGGGTGTCTCCTCCCCTGCTTAGTTTTCTTTCTCCAAAACAGAGACCGTAAAACCTACCTCGAATGACAATTGAAGAAGAAATTGAGAGAGGCGGACGAAGCCCTTACCAGGGAGCTGGGCACACGGCGCGGGTGACCGTGGCGGTTGCTGTGAAACTGTCACAAATGCGTACGTCATGGAAAACCATCTCCAGGAACACAGTGCGTGGAGCACACAGGTTTTAGGCCTGTGGAATGTGTCCGTGCAGGCAGGGCAAGATGGGCCAAAGCCAGCACTCATCAAGCATGAATGGCACAGGTTAAGATCTCAGGCAGATAAATTCAGATTTAGGAAAGAAGCCCTTTGAGCACTAGCTCCAGGACTGACTTTCTGGGGAGAGATGCAAGATTGCAGGTATTTCCAGCCCTCAACTTTTAAAAGAATGATGAGATTGACAGTCATCCACGCGCTGAGCCGCAACCCAGAGAGAAGAGCTGGGGGTGGAGGCAGCGTGAAAGGTTCTGGAGCCTGCCAGTCCAAGTCTCCCCATCCCCACCCCAGGCTCTGAGCAGAGGAAGGGCCCTGGGCCCCATGTGCCTGTGATTAGGAGAGCAGGGGACCTCTGAAAAGTGCTGAATGTAAGTTAGAATGAGTAACAAATGGTAAGCATGTAGAGCAACCAGGTAAATTACAACAGGGGCCTCCAGGTGTTCTCTTTCTAAACCGAAAGCTTGGGCCTCGAGCTTTCCCGGGGTGCCTGGGCCTGAGCGGGTGCCAGAAAACATGTTAACACATCCGTCTTCTGCCTCCTGAGAGCTTTTCAGTTTGGGATCCAATCATTTATTTTTTTCAGGAGTTTTATTTTAGACACTCCCCTTAATTTCAGGGAACACGTGGCCCCCTATGGTTCTGGAAGCAGCAGCTTTTGTGCTGCCTGGTTCTCCGGCTGCCCTCCCGCCTCTGTCTAATGTGTTTGGAAAATCAGAACTTCCTTTGTGTTTCCTGAGGATCTTCCTGTGATAACATGTAGCAGTAAACAGTCCTAACTCGGTGACCTCCTCTGGGGTCTTGCTTCTTCACAAAATTAATTCTACTCTTGTCCTAAGTTAAACCACAGTACAGCACCTCCGTTGGACTCTGGGCTAAACAAAGATATTTACCAAGTTGAGAGCTTGCAAAAATATTTACCCAAGAACCATGACCTGTGTGTGTTTATAAAGACCAAAAAATAATGATTTCTTTTTCTTTTGGTTAAAAATGAACAGCTCAAGTGGAAGAGGGCATGTTTTTAAACGTATTACTTTTTTGCCATAGGTCTTGCCTCTGCACGGTCCTGGAGCAAATCCTTCACATTTATCTTTTCTTACAAAAATGGGAGGAAAAATCGAAAATGGATAAAATCTGACTTTCAGTATTGTGGTGGGTTTGGGGCTGAAATCTTAAACGTGTGTCGTCTTCATCATAATTGGGCAAAGTATCTAAACCACATGCTTATTTAACATATGCTTTGAAAGCAGAAATATTGAAGTATTTTACAAATTGTAGGACTCTTCAGAATTAGCATAAAAGCCTGGGGCCGTGTTTGACCAAGCCTGGCGTAATCTCGAAGGGTGTAGATAGTGGGGGACCTGGGGAGGGGGCAGAATAGCAAACACATTCCATCTCGGTTTCCAACTTAGATGAATTGATAGTGGCTACCTGGAGAACTGGGCTAGGAAGGATTCTGAGGCTCCCTCAGGCCCTTTGGGGTCAGTGATGAAGGTCTTCCTTGGCAAAAGAAAGGGAGGGACAGCATGCCTTTGTCATCCCAGTCAGTCCCTGTTGGCGCCTCCTTGGACCACAGAGCTGAGACCAGCAGGGTGAAGTGGGCAGCTCAGCCCCAGTTAGTAGATGGCAGAGGGGGAAAGGCCCCAAAAGCGGGAGTGACGACCCCAAAAATGGGAGCCCAAGACCCCAAGGACACGAAGAAAAGAGAATGTGGAGATTCAGGCAGAAACGGAGAGAAACCCATTGCAAATACTCGTTAATGAGGAAAAGCCCCTTGACCAGTGGTTTGAGTTGCTGTATCATCAGGGTGCTGTGCTGTACCCTGAAACAAAAGTCCCAATTCTGCGACAACAGAAGTCACAGGTGGAGACGACAGCGATTTCCCTGCGAGACTTGGCTATTTGATGGTCAGATCATTTTTAAATGGTGACCATCTAGAAGTCTCTGGGCTTGGTGGACCCTTTGGCCACCTCTGCCAGTGGGCACATGGCCCCTCCGTGCTGGACACTGTCATCTCTGCACCATTTAAATAACAGATTTTCATCATGTTTGTCATTAAATGTGTCGGGAAGGACACTTAGCCTCGTGGACAGAAATAGGCATCTGGGTCTGTGTCCCAGGTTTGCAGGGGAGCCCGGGAACGTGGACCCAGATTCCTCATCCTGCCAACGAAGAAAGTGGGATGAGTGACCTCTGCAGACACTTTGGGTTCTTGTAAATTCAGAAGAGAAACAAATCTCAGCATCCCCGTACACAGTACACCTGCATCTTGCAGGCATTTTTGAGCCGTTGTGCATCAAATGGGCACAAGGGTCCGGATCCTCGGCCTTTGCAGAAGTACAGGGCAATGGTTCTGGTCCCAGATCTCCTGCCCCTCAAGACAGAGGTATGCATCTGTCTGTCTTCCTACCCTTCCACCCGCTCCCCCAAAAGGCATCCTTGTCAGATGTCTCCTGTTGAAAACAACCTCCAAATGTAAATCAGTTGCAGCTGTGTTTAGCCCTTTAACCCTTTGCCTGCTAGGATTCCGCAAAAATAATTGATGACTGATTGGCCCATTAACCTTTAAAAAAAAAAAAAGTTTGACAGCCCGGACTTGTGTAATGAGGAGGGATTCCTTGTGAAATCAGTCTGGTGGCTGAGTTGCTTGCCCCTAAGGAGGCGAAATTAGCCCCACGGGGCCTCGTCTGCATAGAAACTGGACGCAATTAGTGTAATATCCGGTGTTATTAATGTCGTTTGGAATAATTGGGCAGGTTGATTTCGACAGGTTCATGGTGCTAAAATACTATTATAGTGGACCTTTCCACAGCTAACCGTTAAACACGGAAAACTGTTTAAATCCCTATGAGCCCAATCACAGAACTTTATTAAACCACTAAGCCCTGGAATGTCACACTGGGAAACAACACGGTTCTTTTCTTTTCGGGCTCTGGGTGTGGCGGGCTTTGATTTTTTATGATGGGGGGAATCTGGGGGATTGAATTTTGATGATCACCTGTGTATCTAAAACTAAGAAACCTCCTGTAACGTAGATGTCATCAGGAATTTCTACAGCCTGAATTCTATTTTTACAGAGTGAAATATAAGCTGCTGTAATTGTCACAGAGTCGGTTTGTGTCAGTGAAACCGCCTGAAACGTAGCCGCTGTTCGTCCTCACCTTCTGAGCTCTCATTCTTCACATTTTAAGTGAGGGTAACGTTGGAGAGTAATGTTCCGTCTGTCTTTATGACTGATTGGCCCCCCACTGCCAATTATTATTTTTATCGTGTTTTTATCTGGTTGCTGATACTAAAATAGCATCACAGTGTCATTTCAGAATGTGATGGGATCCTTCTGGTCCACTGGTGCTTTGAATAGGGCTGTATCGTCTGGTAGAAATTCTTGTTTGAACATGAGGAGGAGCCTGTGTTGTGACTGTCCTGTCCACACAGAAGAAGGGGTAATATTTAGGTCCCCAGAATGTACTATGTACTTAATGAGTGTTCATGGTCGGTGCCATGATACAGAAATATAAGCCAGGATTAAATCTAGAGATTTGCCAGGTGTTGATTCAAGAAGATGACCAGGCAGCAGCTTGGAGCCTCCCATCAGGGCTAGATCTTTTCTCCACTGGATTAGTTAGAACTGGATTTGGAAGTGACAGAAATACAAAGGGATTTAGGTAAAAAAAAAAAAAAGAGGGAGAATGGATTCATTTATCCAACCCAACTGTAGGACAGGCAGCTGGGCTGGCTGCAGGGACCCAGGAACCTGGCAGGTATCGGGTCCATCCCATCCCTGCTTCTCTCTGCTGGTCAGCAGTGTTCTTACCTGTCCGCAGATAGTGGCCTAGATAGTAGAGGCTTTCCTTCCCGTGGATAACTTGTGAGCTGTGTCTTGTTCAGTCCAAGGTAAGAGGAAGGAGGCTCTGCGACCCCAGCTCAGATAAGAAAACCTGGAGTAGGACATTTGGGTGATGTGCCCCCCACTAGGACAGATCAGTGGCCAAGAGCCTCCCATGCTCTGATTGTCCTGGTGTAGCTGGGACCGTTCTTCCTTCCCGTGCAGACCAATCACTGGCCACAGAGCCAGATACGCAGGAAGATGGAAGCTGGCATGTCCCCAGCTTAGACTGCCACATCCATGGCATCATGTCCCCTAGCATTCTCCAGACGTGACCAGTTAAAAAGAAATATGACACTAGCGACAAGCTGGTTAGGGCTTTCTGGGGAAATTACCTTTAAAAGACCCTGGCAGCTTGCTCTTCTGACATCAGGAGTGAGGGAAAATAACAGAAAAGGTCACTGGGAAGTGGGGAGACCCATCCACCTCCTGCTGGACACCCTAGGAGAACTTTTTTTTCTTTTTACTGTTTTATTTTTGAGAAACAAAGCACTGCTGGCCACCTTGAGAGAGGAAAATAATCAAACTGAATGAGGTGATGCCTGTGACGTCCTTAGCATTTTTTCTGACACGAACTTGGAGCCCAGTAGTATTCTTTTTTATATTTATTATTCCAGGCAGTAGATTCATTACAAAGAAACAAGTAGTCCTTCATGGAAGTCATATGTAACATGATTAAAAATGCAACTTCTCTATAATCCTTGTTTTCTTTTTTTATCTTAGGAGGCAGAGGAAAGTCATAAGGCAGGTATAATTTCGTTCTGAAACTCTAACTGTATCTGTAAGTGTTAACACATTACCCTCCCTCAAAAAGAAAAAAAAAAAAAAAAGCCACATACAGACAGTACCCTGGGAAACACACGAAAACTTAAGCATCATCTGGATTCCGTTGATGCTGGTGGTATAGAGTGATTACAACTAAACTCCATGCCCAGATTTTAATCCCTTACTCAGGAAATGGGGAATCCTAGCTAACCGGCTTCTTATAAAGACATCTTCACCGGGGCCTGAAATCCAAAAGAAGGCTTGGAGTAGCACCCCTGTGGGGCTGCCTCTGTACTGAAACGGTGTTAGGGGGCGGTTCCATCCCCTCCTCCCTGCCTTCTCCATGGTGAGCTGGGCCCCTGTCCTCCAGGTAGCCCTGATGTTCGCATCCACAGTTCAGCAAGGAGCCCCTCAGTGTGGCGCACCTGGGAGAGGCCAGCCCAGGAACAGAGGCACCATCAGAGGCCTTTCTGTTTGGGAGCTGTTGCCGGACCCTGTGTGGACAAGACTGGAGAGGAGCGTCTCCTGCCTCTCCAGGGCTAGGCCAAGCCCTTTGGTTAAAACAAGAAATATTTTGCAAAAGAACGCTTGGTCAGTGTTTCACTGCGTAGTGAGCTACTATAGCGTGAAGAGCCTTGACCACAGGTCCTGACACGTACCTGAGTACATGTGCACGCTTCAAAGCCCTTAGAAGCAGACAACTCGTACACAGACGGTCACAGCCATCACCGCTTATTGATGCAGCTGACTTGGTCACTGAAGTATTGGGACTGTAGGTTCTGATTCCCCTCTTCATTATTCGTATAATTGTGTGCCTTTCCAGACTGACAGTCACCCCACTGGCCTACCCCCTCCAAAAGGAAACTGTCTCAGATGAAGCAAGTGTGGAGTGCTTGCACCATTGGTTCTTAATTAGGATGTGAAACATGGCTGTGCTTTCCAGGGTCATCCAGTTGTGTTCACGGGGCTCACCTTTCCAATCCCAACCTTTTCTCATGAGCTGCTCTCCACCAGGCTGGGGCACGGGATGTCCTGCATCTTTTTTATCTTTTGAGCCTTCCTGGTGTTTCATTATTGTTAGTGGATCAGCCAGGGTTTCATCTTCCAGAGACAAGCATGAAACCTCTCTGGCCACTCCCGAGCTTGGGTTAATCCACCACGTCGAACGCAGTGTGGAGTCTTCTCTTTACCACCTGTTACCAGAGACTGCAGGTTCCGAGTCATCCTCTGTGTTGCTACTTTCAGGGAATTACTTGGCTTATTCACATTTCTTTGCATCTCTCTTTCCCTACCTCACAGATGGAGAGAAACGAATTTATAAACATATATTTTAAACGTGATTTCTGTTAGATCCTCATATACAGAAATGCAGTTAACGTTTCATTATACTGGTCTTAAGTCTTGCCCATTTGCTAACTGCTACTATTATTTCTTGACATTTGTAGATTCCTTGGGGTTTCCTATGTAAGCAATCTTGTAATCTGTGAATGACAGTTTGGTGTCTTTTATCTTTCCAGCCTCCGGATCTGTCACTTCCCTGTTTTGTTTCACTGCATCGGCCAGCAGGGCTGAACAAGGGCTGGTACCGTGAACATTTTGGCCTTGAGAGCCCTTGACCTGGTGTGAAATGATTGCTTCTAACATTTCATCCTTAAGAATAATGGTTGGGCTTCCCTGGTGGCGCAGTGGTTGAGGGTCCGCCTGCCAATGCAGGGGACACGGGTTTGTGCCCCGGTCCGGGAGGATCCCACATGCCGTGGAGCGGCTGGGCCCGCGAGCCATGGCCGCTGAGCCTGCGCGTCCGGAGCCTGTGCTCCGCAACGGGAGAGGCCACGGCAGTGAGAGGCCCGCGTACCGCAAAAAAAAAAAAAAAAAAAAAAAAGAATAACGGTTCTGTGGGTTCGGATACGTACTCTTTTCCACGGAAAGAGGATTCCCTTCTATTCCTAGTTTGATAAAAGATTTTAATCATATTTTTAATTAAATTTTCCTTCTTCTTTGTCAGGGAGTTATACATTCTACTTCTTTTCTCATAGAGGTTAACCCTGGTATTTTCTCATGTGTACCTAGTTTACCAACGTCTAAAGTTAGTTCTTAACTCCCCTGTGGAACAATGCAAAGTCCTAGGGCATTTTAACTCCAGGGTCCCCATGTCCACTTTCATTTCTCTAGTATTTTGCACCTTCCCCAAATTAGACGTGATAAGGAAAGTAGTATTTGATATAATTTTTATTTAGGTGTATTTCCATATTTATCCATTTGCTCCCTAACCCATCTGGTTCAAACCTTTGTAGAATCTTCTGAAGTGTGTCTTTTACCAGTTCCTCTAGGGAAGGGCTCTTGATTCTTTCAGTTTTTTATATGAAAATATCCTTATTCCACTCTGGTTCTTGAAAGAGAGATTTCCTGTCTCCGTGTGTCGGTTGCATCCCAGCTGCCCTTCTCCTCTCCCCCTTCAGGGACCGAGACCATCTCGTTCAGCCCCTTCCCTGAGCTGTCCCGGGTCCGCTCCAGGTGACGCCCTGCTTGGTCCCTTTTGCGGGGTGGGCCTGCGCTCCACGCCTGCTTTTCCACAGCCCCACGATGCACCCCTGTCCCAGGAGCTTTTAACAGCTACAGGGAGAGTCACAGAGCTTTGAGAAGCTGACGGGGGCCGTGGACCCTCTTGTTGGAGAAACGTTACCCCCCGTGAGGCTGGGCGCGCTGATAGGAGAGTCCCTGACCTTCCTTCACGTGCTGTTGAGAACAGGTTCCACAGATTGAGGCCCAGCCCGCCAGCAGGTTGAATTCTAAAAGAGCAGCGATGCTGATGTCACCGAGAACACGATACTGTTGTTATCAGGGTACATAAAGATTTCATGAAAAGGTGGCATGGCCCTGTGTCTGTGGCAGTCGGTGTTGGAGCATCTCCCCAGACCTGGGTGTGCTTGACAAAGACACAAGCATCCTGTCCCCACCTGCCCAGATCAGTGGGGTCAGGTGGGAGGGGCTCTCAGCCACAGTAGTTGGAGCTGCTTCTCTTCTGAGACGAAAGGGGAGGAGGAGAGGGCGTCTGGAGATGATTGCAGTTGCTTCGGAGACTGAGGGAGCATCCTTGTCTCGGAGGCCGAGGGCTCCCAGTGAGGCAGGGCCTTGAGAAGGGGCGGGGCCAACCCGGCAGCACGGAGCCTTGCAGAGGTCAGGGGCCATGAGGAGTGCTGGGGACACAGGCTAGAGGACCCAAGAGTGTGGAAGGGGGAGGTTTGTGCAGATGCGAGCAAGCCGAGTGTGGGTGACAGAGGTAATTGACGAACGCAGAGGTCAGCTGGGTGGGCAGTAGGCTATTCACATTATTAGGAACACTTGCTCGCCAGGGGATCGTGATGCAGCTGGCCCAGCAACAAGTGATGGGAAACTACCGATCACGTGAGACATGCTGGTGCCTGAAAGTCCAGCTCCACACGTCTTCATGGTTACCTGTGGCTGGTTACGCTGTCTGCACATGGCCCCTGCTCTGCCTTTCATTCCGTGGCAGAGGCCGGAGGGTAGATCAGAACAGGGGACGCACACCAGCGCTCACGGAGGGTGTTGGGCGTGGGCCTGAGCTAGTGCACGTCATTTAGCCAGTGGAAAACACAGCAAAGGAGGCAGCTTTCCCCTCCCATTTTAAGGGTGAGGAAATGAACCCAGCACGGGTTGAGAACTTGTCCAGACTCCAGCATGCCAAGTGGTGGAGCAGGATTTAAACGTAAGGACCCCCCCTTCCTGGTACACAGCGGCCCCTTCAAATCGCCTGGAATTTCACGCGCTCCTCCAGACTAAAACCTTCCCCGCTGTAGCTGGTCTTCTGCCCTAAAAGGACAGACGTCCTCAGGCCTCTGTCTTTGCCGGGGTGTATCTGTGGATTGGCGCACAGGTGCTTATGAAGAAATTAAATTGTATCCTGAGATGAGCAGTGTTCACTTGATTTTCATCCCCCTGTCAATTTCAGCAGCCGGCCACGAGTTGCAATATTACGTCCCTAAGTTGCTTCATCTGTGCCCAGCACAGAGACACTGACATCACACGCTGATTTTCATTTTTCCTCATCCCCTGAGCATTGATTGAAACCTAGCTAAGCCACGCTGGCTTTAGGAACCAAATCTGGAGTGTTGGGAGGTCTGCAGATTCAGATCTCCGCTGCGGGGCGGCCGGTCCTGTGTGTGCCTCGGCCCCATGCAGGCGCGATTGAACCCAAAGGCACTTTCATGACCGAGGGCTGGCGGAGGGGCCATGATCTCATGAAAGCTAAACTCTTCATCCCCACCACTCTGTGTTTCAGAACAAGAAGAAAACTTTGAGTTTATCATTGTGTCCCTCACTGGCCAGACATGGCACTTTGAAGCCACCACCTACGAGGAGCGAGACGCGTGGGTCCAGGCCATCGAGAGTCAGATCCTCGCCAGCTTACAGTCGTGCGAGAGCAGCAAGAATAAGGTAAAACCCGGAGCAGCCTGCCGCGCCCCCGCAAGGCCCCACCACCAAAATCAAGAGCGGCTGATCCTGAAACGGAAATGGGCGGGGGAGGGGAGAGCCTCGGGTGAGACGTGCAATTGGCAAGACTCTTAAATGTTTCTGAGCAGAATGCAAAATAATTGCAAAGATAAAAAAGAATTGTGTCGATATGTGTCCTCTATCCTAGATTAGTAGCCTAGCTTAACCACGTTCGGGTGGCAGAATATCCCAGTTCAAATCTTTGCTCTCTCGACTCATCCCAAATGTAAAGTATTGACCTTTTATTGGAGATCATAGAATCTTTTGGACCCTTGTGGCTTCTTTGTTCGCACTGATTTTTGCTTTAGGCTGAATACCCTCAGGAAAAGAAGTGCAGACTTAAGAGGAGGCACTGTTCCGTTCTCATAAATGTCTCAAATTCAAATCCACGTCAAGTTAGAAAACTGACCCTTAGTACAGGCTTCGATGAAAAGCACATGCACATATATGAGCATATGCAAAGAGCTTAGGGAAGATAAAATGCCCATTTTCTAAATTCTGTTGATAAAGCCTGGTATGGGGTTTATTCAATTAGAGTTCATTCTTTTGCATTTGTTTAGCCAGGAAAAGCGGACTTTAACCTGCATTTTCTGAATTACTGCCCAATGATATTCCTTATACAAAGGTCATTTTTCTCATTTCCCTTTTCCCATCAGAGGTTCCTTCACAAATCATTATTTTAATGCTTGGATATTTTTAACCCCTTCTCTGGGACGCTTTAAAGTCTCGGAGAGCATTTTGAGTTTTCAAACTGTGAACAACCAGAACATTGCCTCCCAACCTGCAATTTCGTTTGTAACCATTTAAAGACATTTCTGCCAATGATTTATGTTCAGCTTTGTCATTAAGAAGGGAGTCTGTCTTTCAAAAAGATGGAGTGTCTTATTTTATTACCCTCTTTAACCAGGGTAAACCAGACCACAGTCATTATTATTATAATGTAATTTGCCTCTCTTTTTTAAAGATGTTTTATACGCACAGTGAGGAGAATCAGGGCCTCCATTTCTGAGCACCTTGGCTTTATTGAGTCACGGCTGCCCCACAGTGAGGAGAATCAGGGCCTCCATTTCTGAGCACCTTGGCTTTATTGAGTCACGGCTGCAGGTGTGGCTTCTGAAGCAAACTCGGGATGCTTCCGCATCTCCTGTCGATGGGGGCTGAGGACACCTGTCACCCACAAAGCTCAGGAACTCGGTTTCAGAACAGGCGTTGGGAGGGCACGTGTGGCTGAACAGACAAACGCATCTCCAAATTTTGCGTAAAATCACAGTATCTCAAGTCAGACCCTGAATATATGCCAGGTCATCGGATTCAAGAAGGTGGGGGACGGCACTGGCCTTTTCTGTTTCACGCCCTTGCCAGATGCCTCCCAGCTCTCTGTGAAAACAGACAGCGTCACCTCGGCCTGATGCAAGCACCAGCCTTAAAATACTGCCCCTTTTCTCTCGGTAGACGTGTGCCATCAAAGGCCAGAGTTCCCCATGAGAGCAGGACTCACTGTGAGCACTTTGGGCGCTTGGTGAACAGGTGTGACGGTGCACAGCATGGAAATAATAGCCACAAGTAACAGCTGGAGGGGAAAATACAGCCTCAGCTGAGAATGGGCTGTAAGGTGTTCTAGCTGTCCGTGGATAATTCAGAATTGGGAGCAATAGTAGATATACATACGTATGCCCTAGAGATTATAGAGGCAGACAGACACATCTCTGTACGTGCACACACACACTCCAGATGCCAGTAGAAATTGTTAGACACACTTTGAATACTTGGGCATCTAACCAAAGGGAATAAAACCCCAATGATGCATTATGCTAATCAGACAGTAGCAATTAATAAATTACAGTTTATGATTAAGTAGTAAGCAACTGTTTCCCAGCAAACAATCTGACATAAGATGGTTCCATTTGTGAATAATTTTTACCCAAAAATCAAGCTTATTCTAAGTGCCCTCTGGGCTTTATTTGGCGTTAGCCGTTACATTAAATGTGTGCATCGTAAGCCTTAAAACCATGTGCGTCCTTCTCCCTGGCCCTCCTGTCCTGACGAGTTCATCCTTAGCCAGTAATCACGAATTTGTGCAAAGAGTTCGCGATAAGCATACTCACAGCACTGCTGATGGCAGACAGAAGTTGGAAACAGTCTAAATGTCCATCAAGGAAAACTCTGTAACTAGGTCTTCATAAGTGGAATATTATGCAGCCATTTAAAATGATGCCAGAGTTGCTCTGACCCTTTTCCTAAGGAGCCTCGGTGCTGAAAGACTGAAAATCAGTAACATAGGTAACAGCTACCTTCCAAAATCAAATTTAAGCATACAGAAAAACAAAACTTCTGAATATCTATCACATCCGAAATAAATAAAATTAAATAATGCCAGGGACCATGTGATGGCATTGAGAGGTGACACCATGTCATTAGGCTAAAAAGGCAGGTTCCAAAGCAATGTACACCACACTGGCTTTTTTTTCTTTAAAGCACGTCTATCTGTATACATGTGCTTTTTTAAAAAAGGCCAGAAGAATAGATATCACAATGTTAATAAAACTTAACCATGATAGTTTATAATTTTTATGTTCCTCTTTTCCCCTCTTTGTGTTTTTCTGACTTGCTTAGAGAAGACAAGTAAGTGCGTTGAAGCATAAACACCCCCAGCCACACACGCGTGTGGTCTCCTGACGAGGAATCACGAGATGTGTCTTAGGGCGTGAGTCTCTCATCTGACGCATCTTAATAGGTAGTGCCGATCCGTTCTCCATCTGCTAGGCTCCATCCTAAAGACGTCTAAAGAGGAGTCCCTTGTTGAAATTGCCCTCGTGTTATATTCGCTCACCATCTGTTTGGTGTTTCCCAGGCTTTATTAGCAGGTATATACCTTTTTCTCGGAGTTCTCATATCTTGCGTTTGTATGTCTCCCTGTATGCCAGTCCCGACTGACCAGCCAGAGTGAGGCCATGGCCTTGCAGTCGATACGGAACATCCGAGGGAACTCCCACTGCGTGGACTGCGAGACCCAAAGTGAGTGTGAGCCAGGACGGGGTGGGGCTTGGCCCTCGGCAGAGGGAGATGGGGTGGTCCGACACAGCATGCATTGCAGCAAACCCACATCTGTCATCTGGCATGTAAGGTTTATAACATGATTTAATGGCTTTTAAGGAACTGAAATATTTTTGTTTAGACTTATATTTTAACACAGTGCCCTTCACACAAATGCCTCTCTGATGGCACTGCAATTCTTTTTTGTTTGTTTGATTTTTTTTAATTTTATTGAAGTGTAGTTGATTTACAATGTTGTGTTAATTTCTGCTGTACAGGAAAGCGATTCAGCTGGACCCGGGCATATTCTTCTTCGTGTTCTTTTCCATTCTGGTTCATCACAAGTCTTGTTTATGCCTCAGGCATCCCCATGAGCCACAGTCACACCACAGATGCTATAGGGATTAGGCCACCTGCCCAGATTCTGTGCCACATCCAGAAACCAACCTTTGGCTTAATCAACGATCATACGTTTGTTTGCTTTTTCCGTAAAAATAGAGTACAGTTGGTTAAATCCTGCCCAGAGACTTCTGGGGTTTGTTTTCTTTATTTCAAAATCATATGTTCTAGATTTTGCTATCAAATGGTCTCTTTTTATTTTATCTTGAATTCACTACACACTAAAAGCATTTGATTGAACTGACAGACTTCATAATTATGCTTTGTGCCTTGGAGCAACCCAGTTTTCCTCCATGCTTTCCGTTGTCCAGGGAATAATGCCACGTTCCCTTTGAGAAAGTCCTTTTGTAGTTCGTATCCTTGAAGTTAAGGACTTACTTCTCATTCTTCACCTTCCAGCCCTGGCACAGTGCTGGGCCCATTCAGTAAAGTTTTTCCAATCATATATTTTTGCCGTTGTTAGGGTCCAGCACCAGGCTAGGGTGTCAGGTGGCCCTGGCATCCCGAGCCTGAAGCCCAGTGGGCGAGGCCTGGACCCAGTGGCCACAAGGCCCGGGGCCATGGAGAAAGGCCGTTAGGGGCACACAGCAACTCAGAGCAGACCTTGTGCAGGAAATGGGCAGGACTGGAGCAGGTGGGGAGGGAGTCATTGTGAGTCAGGGAAGCAGCAGGACGCACAGCTGAATGGCTCTGGTTTGTTCAGGGGAAGAGCAGCTGCTGCTCAGGTAGGAAGCTGGCCAGGTAGGATTTGTGCGACCTAACAGGAAGAACTCAGGATTGTCACAGATAAAAGGGGAGAGCCACCTGGGAGAGACCACTGGTTGGCAGGCAGGTAAGGGCAGGACGGCAAGGCCACGTCTGCGGCCTCCGGGTGAAAGAAGGGGTCTCTCTTCAGGTATCTTGAGGGACTTCTTTTTTTTTTTTTAGTTTTTTTTTTTAATTTATTTATTGTTGGTTGTGTGGGGTCTTCATTGCGCACGGGCTTTCTCTGGTTGCAGCGAGCGGGGGCTACTCTTCGTTGCGGTGCGCGGGCTTCTCATTGCGTTGGCTTCTCTCGTTGCGGAGCACGGGCTCTAGGCGTGTGGGCTTCAGTAGTTGTGGCTCTTGGGCTCTAGAGTGCAGGCTCAGTAGTTGTGGCTCGCAGGCTTTAGAGCACAGGCTCAGTAGTCGTGGCTCACAGGCTTAGTTGCTCCGCGGCGTGTGGGATCTTCCCAGAGCAGGGATGGAACCTGTGTCCCCTGCATCGGCAGGCGGATTCTTAACCATTACACCACCAGGGAAGCTCTTGAGGGACTTTAAAGCATCTTCTTTTGTTTGAATTTTTAAATGTTACTTTCAATATGTGTCATGATATGAAGTTAGAAGAGAGAAGTCGTTATTTGAAGTGCGTTTTTATCAGGAAGTTTCAACGTAACATCTTTAAAAGCACAAAATCGGAGACATATCGGAACCTCCATTAGGAGAAACGTCTGCAGTGGTTTCCACTATCATCTACAGGATTGTTTTAACGGGAAGATTCCGTGGCTCCTGAGCTTTGCGGTGTGTGGCCAATTGGAGGTCGAGAGAACATTCTGAGAGCCGGGTTGGGCGGGCGAGTGCCCAGGTGGGGAGGGCAGGTGGAAGAGGGAGGTTGGGGGAGGCTCCGGGGCCAGTTTGTTTAGAATGAGGCCACCTGAGTAGGAATCCAGGGACAAAGTGGGACAAATCTGGAGAGAAAAGAGGTCTTAAACTCCCATTCCTTAAACACATTATCTGTCAGGTCTGTGCCCAGTCCCACCACGCACTGTCTATTTCCATTCTTGTGACTTTAATAGCTGTTGCTACAGTGTGTCCCACTTACAGGGTGACATGAAGAGTCTGAAGGGTCAGGTTATATACCCCAGGTCACCATAAGAGCCAGCTGTGTAGCAGGATTCAAATTAAGCCTTTGGCTGCCCTGCTGTGTTTTCTCAGAGGACAAGGGGAAGGTCGAGGGGCTGAGGTCAAGGACATGAGAGATGACACATTGGCAAAGGTGTTTTGTTTTTTATGTGTTATTATTATTATTATTAGGGGCATCTGTTTCCTCTTCCCAACCAGACGGTCTCTGAGGCCACAGACCCCTCTTCTTGTATGCCCCCACCATGGTCTCTATCACCACCTTCCTGCCTTTGTATTAGATATTAAGTGAATCACTGGCTGATTTCTGCTGAATGAGCATAAGGCCACTCCTGGTCATTTGCCACTTCCAGAGTGATTCCAAATAAATATGATGTCAGCTACCTGGTTTTTTGTTGACTCTTCAGGTGCGCCTGCGGTAAATGTTGGTTACTCTTGGATGATGGAAGCCTCATTTGCTTCTGTCGGTGGTGAAAGCCATTGACTGTCAAGGTCAGCCCCGTCTTTGCAAACCAGCTGACGATTCTAGCATGAAGCCAGCCCTGGGTCCAAGTCCACAGTCTTCTGACTGTGTCAGCCAGTTTCACACAGGGACTGATCCCACTCAGGGGTCCCAGTGCTGTTCTCTGGACTCATTCAGTGCCCTTGGTGCAGTGTCACAGCCCAAAGCCCATCACCATTTATTCCGAGAATCAGGGTCGATCATCCTGGGTAGTAACCTAACCAAAGGACCGTGTCCGCCATCTTACCAGCAGTGAAGGATGGAGAAACGGGAGTTGCTTTGGTGGTTGCCCTTAAATAAGATCCCTGAAAAGCACACTTCTTCATTGTAGTGTGCCTTTCTTTCATCTTGGAAATTTGCAAATGTGCGCATCATGTCACTCAAAACTTTGATGTGCCCGTGGTTGCAGAGGTGGTCACGTGGGACCTGGTAGCTTTGGGAATGACCCAGCTGTCCCTCAGCACACCTTCTCTTTCCCGCTATCAGCTGCCATCCACAGTAGGCACCAAGTCATGCCTGATTTTGTTTCCACGTGTGTCTGCCTGCTCAAGGGGAGTGCTGCTGTGGAAGTATCCAAAAGTGCATCTTTCTATCCAAACCAATGCTTTCAGTTGTTTCCAAGGCTTTGGTTAAAGCCAGTTGTTTGAAAGTTGCCGCCAACATGTCAGAGCTTTTGAGATGCCTGAGACAGTTCCAAGTACCGGCCGGGGAGCATTTTCAAGCCATGTGATTCTAGGGAGGGACTGTTGCATGGGAAGTCCGATTAGCCGTTTTGTTCCTGAGACCTAAGGACAGTTGGGATGAGTGATGACAGTCTGATTGCATATGGCGCCCTTTTCCTCTTCCCACAGATCCCAACTGGGCCAGTTTGAACTTGGGAGCCCTCATGTGCATTGAGTGCTCAGGGATCCACCGGAATCTTGGCACCCACCTTTCTCGAGTCCGATCTCTGGACCTTGATGACTGGCCCATTGAGCTTATCAAGGTGATGTCGTCCATTGGGAATGAGCTGGCCAACAGCATCTGGGAGGAGAGCACCCAGGGGCGGACGAAGCCCTCGCTGGACTCCACAAGGTAGGGACGTGGGAAGGCATGTGGTTATGGGGCATTCTGCAGGCAGTTCAACAACCAGAAATGACCTTAATGACAGCCACCACTGAAACTGCCCCAGCAACCAGTGGGAAGCTGGTTACCCTGGACAGAAACATCTGTATGAAAAATTGCTCTTCCGCAGACACGGGTAATTCAAACTCCTTAATTTTTTACTCTTGTTTTTACACTTTGGGGATTCCTCTCCCTCTCTTAGAAATGTATTAAGCTTCTAACCTTATGAATATATCACTTTAATTAATATACTTCTAATAGGCATAAGCTAGGCTGTTAACACTAATTATGAATTTTGGATTCTTTAATTTTGTTATTCTTATGTCTTTGATAAGCATCTACTCCATTGGTTCCCCTCTCCCCCCGACCCCCACTAAGTGAGTTTATAGTAACCAAATGTATTTTATTTTCTGAAATATATTTCTAACACATTTAATCAACCAAGTATGGCGTAACTTATGGTGGCTCCTCATTAATGTTAATTGTTACCCAGTGTAAAAAACGCATTTATTTTGAGTCCATTCCGTTTCTCATTTTTCATTTACAGCAATTATAAGCCATTTCTTAGTACACATGCATATTTAATGTACCTAAGAGGTGGTAAAATGGCGCGTTTTCTGAGAAAGCCTCTTTCACAGAGGCAGGATGGACCGTCCTGTCTCCACGGCTGTTCGGGGAGCTGGGGGGCATCCCAGCGTCTGAAGCAGGGGCACGGGATGGGCTCAGCCTTCACTTCTCAGGTGTGTGCAGAGGTGAAGGGGGAGAAGAGGCCTCCCAGCATCAGCACGGATCTGTCGTGCTGGTGATCAGACGACAAGGAAACCCAGGTGTCCGTCTGTGGTCGGGCCACATGCGAGGGGTAAGAAGTTGGTTTCTACTGCCAATAACATGGAAAACCGGTGGGCTTCATTTCATCAACACTAAAAAATGAATTTGTGGTGCCCCCTTCGGTTCACTTGAGAGAATGAAGCTGGTGCCATTAACCCTGCCCTTCCTATTAGGTGCTCTGTGGGGAGGGGACGGGGGTGCGCAAGAAATGTGCACAAAGTACATCTGTTTAAAATCGAGTAGGTTGGCGCTGTGAGCTCTTTATATATAAGTTATGCTGTGTAATATACACGCAGGCAGCTGTCTTACAGACTGAAGAAATGATACACTTCTGCCGTTTTTCAAATTTGATTTAACACTAATATAGAAATCCGCAGGGTTGTCCACTAGGAGCATTCTTAAAAGATTAATTCATGTTTTAATGTCTATTTTTTCATACATATAGTTTCCTTGGAGGGTATTGAGATCTGAAAAAGAAAAATGATTGGAAATCGGATTGAGTTTAACGTGTGAATGCAGAAAACATTAAGATAAGTTGGGAAAAAATTAACTTTATGCATTTTACTGTTTGTGTGTCAAAGGAGCAGTTATACTATTTTTAATACATGAATTAGAAAAGTTTGGTTGTTTTTCCATCTATCACAGTTAGAAACCATTTAGAATGATTACAAACAAAGACGTAGGTTAATTTTTTAACTGGGAAATATTATATAATAATTTCATCCTCGTAAGTGAAGATGGTGTATGTAAGGGTATTTCATCCTTCTAACTTGTACATTTGAATTAACCTCTTGAGCATGTAACTTCCTCTTCTGTGTAGTGTTATACACGTCGTATCTTTACATTTTAGAGACATTTGAGTCTTTCTTTCTCACAAGTGGAGTCACTGCTGTGAAATCCCTACAGTGAGGTGATGTGGTTACGTCGTATTTCCAGTGGTAACTTGGGGGTTTCTAAGTTCTGTCCATCTCTAAGAAGATAAACATGTTTGAGAATTGAATATACCTTTGTGCTTTAGTAATTCTCCCAGGGAGTTTTATTTTTAATTAAATTCAGCAAATATTCATTGAGTGCTTCCTCATAGAAAAGAAGTGATTGCTAGGTGACGACCGTAAGTGTGCGGTGGTTGGTGAATGTTCTCAGGGCCAGCCGAGGATGCCAGGACTCGGTGGCGTTCACAGACTGGAGGGATTTGCGTTGCTCCAGGAGGTCCAGGAGAAATGTCATCTGAGCTGACTTTAAACTGTGCTGTGATCTCCAGGCCTAGGGGCGTGGGGAGTGTGTGTGCTGGAGGATGGTAGGGACCTACACACAAACAGGAACGTGGAAGCCTCAGGGCCCATGGGGAGCTGGACGCTTGAGCACAGTGAGAAGTGGGGAAGGGAAGGCCATAATAGAGCAAAGGCCTGGTGAGCCGGGCTAGTGTTTTAACAGCGACTCTCGCGGTTGGGCAGAGGGTGGGTTGTTGGATCTCTTTCTGTGTTCGTATATGTTCCGCCTGTTCTCAGGAGAACTAGAGGCAGCCAGCAGCATCCTAGGAAAGGATGGAGACAGGCAAGGAGATCAGTTGGAAGACTGTGGTCCCGGTGGAACGTGGGCAAAGCCTCAGATACACTCAAAGACCGCTCAGTGTAATTGTAAAACAGTCCAGATCCCCAGCTCCTTCACTACCTCCTGCACTTTCCTCAAACAGAATCAAAATCCCAAAGTTTGGGCTGGAATGTCCACATGGATTTCAGTCTGCGGTGTGAGAATGGATATCTAGTCTGGTTCCTGCCTCTCCAAGACAAGGAAAGACACGCCCTCCCACCCACCCTGCCTCGCTCTCTCTGCAGGACCTGTGATCACTAGCACAAAAAAAGCTGGACGGTTCTCTAATGTGGCCCTCAGGTAATACTAAAAAGAAATATTTTAATAAAATTTTATCTCTGTCTGAGGAAAAGCCAAGTGCAATATATCCAGTCTAATGCTTTGAAAAAGGGCCCAGCTGTTTTCCCGAGAAGCTCCATCCATTCTGTCTTGTTCAGAAGATTCATTCTGACAGTGGAATATAATTAGAAATGTGCCATACCTCCCCCAGCACACAGACACACACACACACACACACACACAGACACACACACACACACACACACACACACACACACACTCAGGACCATGGAGAAGTAGAACACGACGGATCCTTCTCCAAAGAAACAACTGAAGCCACCTCGCATTGGTGTCACCCAGACGGGCTCCTCTGACCAGCCGTCTGCCCTACTGCTTGCTGGGCCTTCACCCCTGATTAGGGCAGCTTTGGACGGCACGTAATTGGTTCCAGCGATTCTCAGCTGCCCTGAGAACTGCCGTTCAAACTTGAACAGCTTTGAGATCAATCGAAGCTGACGGCGGCAAAGCAGTATTGACTTCCCATTCCTAAACCGGGGAATCATTAGTCAAGAAAAGCATCTTTTAATTAGTCCCAGGAAGAAAAAAAAAATCTTTTTGCATGGATTCTGCAACAACTGCTATTTTTTTTCCAGTGCATTCGATATTAAATTTATTGTCTCAGGAGGGGAGAGGATGCCCTTCATCCCCCTCTGTAATGGAGGTTTAATTTGGAGAAAGGAGCAGGTAGAGAAGATCGATGCTGTAACAGTTAACTACCTCTGGGGTGGAATCAGAATTCCCCTCTAATTGCTATTGATACCATTTAAGCACACACTTAAAATATTGATTGTAAATGGGGCTGCTGGAGTAGGGGAGAAGTGGTAACAGAATGAACTAGGTGTCAGGGCCTTAAGGAGGGGCAGTTTGCTGTCGGCAGGACGGTCAGCGTGTGAGTCGGTGTGTTGCATCTTAGAGTACGTTGTCCTGTGGAGTTGGACGCGGGGCCTGGAGCCACCAGGCAGGGCTCTGGTTCCGGTGTCAGGACACAGCTCGGAGGTAGAGATGTTAAAACAGTCACGTGCGTATTTCCGGAGTGCGTGAACGAATGGGTGAATGAGAGAAAGAGGAAACTGGTCAGCTTGGAATACATGTGTCGGGGGGGCTTTGCATCCTCAGGGCCTCAGGACTCCCCATGTGTCTGTGAGTGAAATTCCCAGCACACGGTGAAGCCGTCTCAAACAAACCTCTCTGTGCATCCTCTCACGCTCGGCCACGCACTGGTGTTTTCGGGGCCGGTCTGCATCACTTAAGGCAGGTCCTTCTTGATTCTCATCCCCCTTTTCACTTAGAAGCTTTTTCGATTGACTGCAGGGAAAATAATTTCCCACCAGGACCGATCGGAGCTCTCTGGAACCGCATTCCTCCTGGCAGAAGCCGAACTCAGCTGCGCTGTGCGGCTTTCTCTCTTCATCTTCCACCTTTGTGTCTCCGAGTCGAGGGCTTTGGCCCCGGGAGGGACCAGGGACCAGTTGCTATTTGCATTTCAGGGCAGGTATCCTGTTTACAAGGTGGTTTGGGGCCTGCCGGTTTGGTCTAGGAAATCAAAGGAACCTGGAAGTAGAGAGCTGTGTTCTCAATTCCGTGAAAGAGCCCTTGGGAGAAGCTCTAGGCCCAACTGAAATCACCCTGTCACCTCTTTGATCCCACATGGAAGGGGACCGAGTTTGCTGATTTAGCGTACGTTCCCTTCCCTCTCTTAGCATCCTTTCTCTGGGTTTCGTTATTTGTCAGTTCACCTGCGCCCCTAAACTCCCCTCTTGTGTTTAACCTCTAAAAAGATGTCACTTCAGGAGGAAGATTGGGGGCCGGACGTCAGAAATCCGCGTGGGAGAGACGGGCTGCTCACTTCCAGGCGGAGCGAGTCTGCCCGGTGATCCAAGTTCCGTGTCCTTTTCATTTCCGAACGCCACTTTCATCTTATTTATGCACATGGAGATATTGATAAAGGGGAAATGTATCCAAACTGAAAATAATTGGATCCCCACCGCTAACTCTGAGATATTAAAAGCAGCACCACTTGGCCACGTCTCTGTCTCGTTAGGTTTGATCATAAGATCACAATATAGTAATCTCAGGCTCAAATTTCTGGCATAAAGATGCACTGATCCAAATGCGGCCTCGGGGAACATGAGGGCCCACGCGGTCCCAGGATTGTCTCATCTTATTATTTTTCAACAGTTCTTGGCCCTGCTGAGGTCAGTGTTTTGTCTCTTTTGAGTGTTCCTCTATGCTTGACACCTTTTCCTATTTTCTTTCCTTAAAAAAAAAAGAAAAATGGGCAGGGGGAGAAATGGGGGGGGGGGGAAATAAAGGACTTTGCAGTGATGACCAGAACCCATCTGCAGTTGGGTGGCATCTGCTCCCCACATGTCACTTCCCTCATTAACAAGCAATTGAATTAATTAAATGCTACTCAGAACACACATAACAAGCTACCGGCAGTGTCCAAATTAGCACTGATAATCAAGGATGATTTCCTTTATTATCCTGCTAAGTGGTGTGCAGACTCTGATCTCCCTGTCTGCCCTCATCTATTTACATACCCCCAGCTTCTGCCTTTGGAAGCGGAGGTTATCTTACCTAGTTAATTTGCCAGGATCACCGAGCATGGCGAATTGATGCCCTGCCGCCGCTGCCACTGCCACCGCTCGGCCCCCTCCCTTCCTGCCCTCCCCCAGCCCCAGCCTTTGTATCTCAAGCTCACTGATAAATTAAAGGCCACCCCTGTGGTCTCTCAAGTGAGTAATAGAGGCAGAAATTTCATTTTGCAACTGGCTGATTTAATGATCCAAAGGGTAATTAATGGCCTGATTATCTTAATGTTAAATATGTCCAGCAGCAATTACTGTGACCTCCCGCTTGTCAAGGTCCGGGCTGTGCTCTTCTTTCAATTAAGTTCTCTGGGGCTTAATGGTATGAATAAACTCCTGATTCTATCATCCCGGACGGACACAGAGGGTTCAGGGAGCTGGGGGCTCGTTTGGAGTTTTAATCAGCCTGTCTTCGACTCTGGCGATCAGAGTTAACAGTTATAACAAGGACAGCCTCACTTTCTTCTTCCCCGTGCAGGACCCCATCTCCACCTCCCCTCCATCCACCCTTTTGTGATGTTGTTTTATTTTATTTATTTTCTCTTACGTATTTCCATGCTCGGAGGGAGAATTCTGTTTGCAGAGGGAGCCGCTGTGCTCCATGAGGCTCGTCTCTTCCAATATAAATTATCATGTGAGCGCTGTGGTTTTTCTGTTTGACAGGCTTAATTAATTGGCAGGAGCCCCCGAAAATGACAGTGCCACTAATTGCAACTCAGAGTGCATTTCTGTCATCGTGGCGCGCCTGTCAGCGGGCATGCCCTGGCCCCAGCCGCCGGAGCGGGTCCCACCCTCCCGGCCTCGGGTCCGGGCGGGGACAGTGTCCTGAGTGAGTGGGGACAGTGGCAGGCTCCGAGGAGCCCTGGGTTTGCAGGCACGCCATCCGCGTGCAGGAGCGACGTTTATTGCCAATAGAGTTCACACGTCCGCGGCTCCGCAAACCCAACAGCGGCTCGGGGACCTCGGATTTGACTTAAGATATTTTAGGGACTTCTCAGAGTGGGCCGACATGGAATCAGACCCCGAGAGCCGTAACTCAGCCACCCTCCTTGACGGGGTGGTCCTCATTAGCACGTTGCTAAATGTGCTTGGGTTTACCCGAGCTCTGCACCCAGATCAGAAATACTGCACTATCATCAGTTAGGGAAATGTACAAATGAGACGCGCATTAACACTGCCTCAGAAATAATACCTGTAGATTACGGTTGACAAGAGATAGAGCAGTTCCCCTGGTACGCTGCAGGCAGGGAGCGTGGAGGGAATCTGTGCATCGGCAGTGCTCTCCGATTAAGCTCTCAGGATAGACTAGCCCTAATTATAAGAAAGGCGGATCTAACAAGATTCTCCGTAAGGTTAAGTAAAATGCGATCCGCGTTTTACAGCATAACTGTTCCTTCCAGTTGCCTTTGAAGAAGATGGATGAAATAGTGCTGTTGGTTTATTACGTCCTCCTGCCACACACAAACCCGTCTTTTATTTGATCCTGTAGGAAACCAAATGTGGGAGCCAGCTTTGCGACCGGAGAGCTGTCTTGGGTTGAAAACCCCTCTCATTTGCTCTCTGAAACGTAGCCATGGAGACAATCAAGGAATTTTTTATTGTTAAGAATTTTTATTATCATTGGTAGCTGCAAATGCGAGTCACCTGCCAGCATCAGTTTCTTGTGGGCGCCCTGACCACTTCCGAGCCCGCGTCCGTAGATGAAGCAACGTAATGTGGAGGCGAACCGTTAGACTTGAATTCTAGATCGTGGGAGCCCTTCTAAACGGGGGCCTATAAATACTCTAAAACAACAGCCTCTGTTTTGATTCCTCCAAAAGTAGAGCATTTTCCAGAAGGTCATTTCTCTCAGTGGTGCTTTGATCATTTTGCGCCAGAAACCTCCTCTCTTCTGAGGAGGGTCCTGCTTTCTTCTTCCTAACAATGAAGAAGAGGCAGAAGCAGACAAGCCTGGGTCCAGGGTTCACAGTGTACTGGGTGCTTTTTCTTAGGACAGAGCCGTCCTACGACACGGGATGACCCCCGTTTCCCATGTGAGAAGGTTGTGAGGTCAGGGTCCTGGAGTCACTTGTCGAGGTTTGCCCGGGACTAAGGGGCAGATCACTTGAACGCAGGACCTGACTCCTGACACTCTGCCCTGGTCCTTCTGCTGCTCCCGTCCTTTTTCTGCTCAGTGTCGTATGGCCACATCCCATGGTCAGTTGTGGCGTCTAGAGGTACCACTGTGTTTACCAGTGTACATTCCCTCTCCTCCCCTTGACCCCAGCTCATACTCCTACCAGCCATTAGTGTGCCGGTGTTTATATATTATTAGTGTAAATGTATTATGTATAATAGCATAACTACGATGTCTTTCCACTTACAAAATCTAATAGCCTCATTCATGGTAACTTAAAGATAATAAAGCATCATTCATTTTAGTTTGCATTCATACAGCAAACCTGATCAAGTCACTCAGTCGTGATTCTCAAGTCTTAATTTTCTGCAGTCAGTGCTAGTCCTTAGAGCTTCTCTGGAAAACAGTGCCGAGACCTAAATGTACAGATCAGCCAACGTAGTCACACGGTTCGAGCCCCAGCTTTTCACGTGACCACATCCTTCTCCTGCCTGAACCTCCCTCCGTTCATGTCCCTGACCCGACACTGTCTGTTGAAAACATTTAGCTTGTATTTCCAAAAGCTTCACAATCGTATTTATTATCTGCATGATGAAATAGGGAGCCAGGCCAGAGGATTTCTAGTCCTGGTTTCATAGCCAGCATCTTCTGTGATTTTGATTTTTAAAAACCAGGGAATGTTCTCATTTGTAAGATGAAACTAGTCATTAGCCCACCCACTTAATCATGTAGATTTAACGCTAAAAGAAAATACTATTTATGAAGTTTCCTGGGCTCTTTATCTGGAAAACTCAAATCAGCTTTGTGCCTGGGTCCCTGCATGCTGGCGGTGGGAGAGGCAAGTGGCCTGTGTGCTCTCAGGTGCTGGGGAGGGTCTGCTGATGTGGCATATGCGGTCCGGGTTTATTTTTGCTTTGTAGAGTGGTTTATTGCAGCACCAGCAAGGCACGTTCTTGGACCCCATTCCAAGTGTATCCCCGTGGTGGGGCCCAACGATGTGTTTTAACTCTCTAGGTGATTCTTATGCATATTAAAGTTTGAGAAGCAGTGGTCTACATACACCAAGCAGTATCCACAAATGCCCACAACCCACCTGGAGTCCCTCTCCCTGTCTTAGCCCAAGTTCCTGGACTTTACTCCTCATTTCTTAAGACCCAGGTATCTGTCCTCTTTCTTTACCGTACTCTGTATCCAATATGCCATCTCAAAGGTGCTACAACCCACAGAGAACATCTCTGTGTCTGCCCCCATTACAAGAAGATTATATACTGTGTTCAGATGTCATTTTCCCCAGGAATGGAAGGTGGGTTCAACACGCAAAAATCTGTCAAAGTAATATACCACATTAATGGAATAAAGGACAAATGCTATGTACTCATTTCAAGAGATGCAGAAAATACATTTGACAGAACCCAATACCCCTTCATGATACAAACACACGGCAAAGTAGGAATAAAAAGAAACTTCCTCAACCTAAATAAAGGGTGTCTATGAAAAACCCACAGCTAACATCAAACTTAATGGTAAAGTACTGAAAGCTCCCCGCTTAAGATCAGGAACGAGACGAGGACATCCACTGTCACCACTTTTCTTCATCGTTGAAGTTCGAGCCAGAAAATTAGGCAAGAGAAAGAAACCAAAGGCATTCAGGTTAGAAAAGAAGAAGGGGAAATTATATTTGCAGGTGATGTGATCTTATATATAGAAAATCTAAAGGAATTCAAAATAAACTATTAGAGCTAATAAAGGACCTCAGGAATATACAAAATTCAGTTGTACTTCTATACGTGAGAAATGGACAATTGCATTTACAATATTAATATGCTCAAGAATAAAGTTAACCTATATACTGAAAACTACAAAGCATCTTTGAGAGAAATTAAAGAAGACCTAAATAATTGGCAAGACATCATGATCATGGATTAGAAGACTTAGTATTGCTAAGATAGCACTCCCCAAATGATGTGTAGATTCAACACAACCCCTTTCAGACTTACAGATGCTTTTTTTTTGCATAAATGGACAAGCTGATCCTACAGTTTATATGGAAATTCACAGGACCTTCGGATAGGCAAAACAATCTTGAAAAGGAATAACAAAGTTGGAGCACTCGTATATCCTGATTTCAGAACTTACTACAAAACTACAGTAATCCAAGATTGTGATATTGGCATAAGAATAGACATATAGATTGATGGTATAGAATTGAAAGTCTTGACATAAGCTCGTCCCTCTATGGTTAATTGATTTTCAACAATTCATTGGGGAAAGAATAGTCTTTCAACAGGTGGCGCTGAGACAACTAGATATCCACATACAAAAGAATGAAGCTTAGACCCCATCTCCTGCCGTATACAAAAACTAACTCCAAATGAGTCAAAGACCTAAGTGTAAAAACTGAAACTGTAAAACTTTTAGAAGAAAATAGAGAGATAAAATAGATAAATTGGACTTCATCAAAATTAAAAATTTTAGTGCTTCAAAGGACAATATCAAGAAATTGAAAACAGAGAATGAGTGAAAATATTTGAAAACCACATACTGAATAAGAGTCTAATATGCAGAATGTGTAAAGAATTTGTACAGCTCAGCAACAGAAGACAAGTAACTCAGTTTTAAAACGTGCAAAGAGTTGGAATAGACATTTCTCTAAAGAAGATATACAGATACCCAATAAGCACATGAAAAAAATGCCAGACATCATTACTGATGAGGGAACAGCAAGTCAGTCCACACTGAGATACTACTGCACACTCACTAAGATGTGGCCATAATAAAAAAGAAGGTCAGTGGCAGCTGTTGGTGGAATGTACAGAAATATGAACCCTCATGGACTGCTGGTGGGAATGTTAAATGACACAGCCACTTTGGAAAACAGTCTGGCAGTTCCTCCAAAAGTTAAACATAGACTTAACATATGACCGAGCAATTCCTCTTCTACGTATATACCTAAGAGAAATGAAAACACATGTCCATGCAAAAACTTGTGCATGAGTGTTCATAGCAGCATTATTCATAAAAACCAAAGAGTGAAAACAAACCAGATGTCCATCAAATGATGGATATACACCAACTATGCTTCAATAAAATAAAATAAAAAATTTTAATGATGAATGGGTAAACAAAAGATGGCACATCCATACAGTGGAATGTTATTCAGACACAAAGAAACAATAAAACACCATATGTGCTGCAACTTGGATGAACCTTGCAAACATTATACGAAGTGAAAGGAGCCAGACACAGAAGACCACGTATTGTATTATTCCATTTATATGGAGTCGCCCGAGTAGGCAGATCCGTAGAGATGGAAGGTAGATCAGTGATTGCCAGGGGCTGGGGGATGAGCGGCAGTGGTGTCCAGGGAGTGACTGCTTAAAGGGTACAAGTTTTTTGGGGGGGGAGATAATGAAAATTGTCTGCATTTCCATGATGGCGATGGCTCTACAATCTTGTAACTAAACTAAAAGTCCACCAAAGCGTACACGTTTACAGCATGAATTGTAGGGAATGTGAAAAAGTATATGAATTTTGTCAATTTTTTTTAAAAAAGAAGGAATTTCCAAGGAGCACAGATGGGGCAGGGCATTCCACAAAGAGGGAACATTCTGGGCAAAGAGGCAGAAACACACGAGGGTGGCTGAAGCCCGGATGGTGGGGGAAGGTCGGCCTGGCCAGCATGTCTGCCCCTCATCTGGCTGGGGGAGCTGCGGGAGGGGGTCGTCCAGCATAGAGCTCTGAGCGGGATTTGCACTGCTACCAAAACCCCCTGCACTTGGGGGGGCAGACCAAAGGAGGGTGAGGCCAGGGAGAAAGAGGCGCCTCATGTCCAGGTGAATTGGTGGGTTGGAATCAGTGGTAATCAGTGATATGAGGGCCTTCCAGAGCCTTGAGAGGCCGGGCATGTCACAGCCATTGGCTCCTGGAATCCACAGGACAAACCGATGTCTTTCCCCCTTTAATAGACAAGGAAACTGGCCTGAGAAGCTCAGCCTGTGAATGCAGGAACCAGAATCCTGCCTGGGTCCTGCCGGCTGCACAGCCCTTCCTCAAGAGGCATTTGGACCAAAGGGATCTCAGGGACATAACATCATCAGGGCCCACCCCAGCTGGGGGCCTGGGGAAGGACAAACATCCAAGGTGATACTTAGTTTTCTTTCTTGAGCCATTGGGTGGATGGCGAGGCCTTTAAATGACAGGCAGAACAAATAAAAGGTAATTTCAGCCGTGAAGTCCTGGCAGTTTGATTTCGTGTTAATAAAGGTGGACATTGCACCCGTTTATGCCCCGTGGTTTTGAGGAGGTGGTCAAGCATGGCCGAGGCCCAGCCTTGCCTGTCCAGTCCTGGCTTTGGAGCAGGGTCTCTGGGCTTTAGGGCATACCATTCCAAGCCAGCAGAACAAAGCAAGCTTCTCCCAGCTTCAGAGTCCCGATTTCTCCAAGAAACTGCTTGAGGCCCTGGAGAGTGGGAACAGCAGTGACAGCAGCACTAAAGCTTCAAATAATTAAATGTCGTTTGTAACTGATACAAAATTTCGTCAACCTGGAGTCCGGAAGATAAACATTACCTGGAGTACACATCCCTCAGTCTTAGGGACTCACATGAAAAGCATCTCTAATGTGCGTGATCTTATGACCCTTGAGGATGAACACGTAACCATGGTGACTTAGCTGTGACTTTCTCCTCAGGGACCTCCACGTGCTGCCCCTTGTGTTTTCACACTGGTCCTCACGATCTTAGTGAAATTAGGAGATGTCTGTGTTTACGATCAGAGAAGAGGACCCCAGACAGGGAAGGTGACTCCTGTAATCTCACACAGTGCCTGGGAGCAGGCTGAACTTAGCTCACACTGGTCACCTGGAGGCACCGAAGAGAAGTCGACTGCATGGCTTGTGAGCATGGAATTCTGTCTGCAAATGACCACGGTCCTTGTGCCAGCCTTTCTCAACCCTCTGGTGGTTTTCAGCCCAGGAAGCATTTGGAAATGACCGTGGGGCGGGGTTGGGGGGCGGGTATGACTGTCATTTAGTCCTAGGAGCCTGAGATCCTGAAGCCCCAGACAGTCCTACAAAACGGAGAATTGCTTTGCCCAGAATGCCAGTAGCACCCCTGCTACGGAGCAAGGAAGAGACGACCCCAAACAGCCCTCACCTCCTGAGATCATCAGCGTCTTTTAAATAACACGTGCGAAGGCCTCTAAGAATCCAGTCTCTTTCCCCGGAGTTTTCTCCCGGGGGTGTGGAATGGATAAACCAAGGAAGACGAATACGTTCGCATTCTAGAATGTCAGACTCTACCTTTCCAGACGCGTTAAATGAAAATAAGAATAATGACCTATTTCGTAGAGTTTCCGAGGAGCCATAATAGAGGCTCAATAAATACTTGAGAGCTTGTATTTTTAATTATTTGTTTCCCGAAACTAATGTTGGGGCTATGCCGCATGGCAGATAAAAGGGAAGTGAAAGTACGTGGCCAGCCAAAGGTTCCGTGGAGTGTCCATCCAGTGGACGACTCCACACACAAAACAGGGCTGACGTCAATACTTGGAGATTATGACATGGCATCACAGTTAAAAGATGGACGCACGGCTCCATACGGCTGTGTGCAACCCAGACTCACTTAACAGTCGGAAGACAGTCTGGAGAACTTATGGCGTAGGGCATCCTAGCACTGTTTACAGAAGCGGTGTCCCTGGGACAGAGGAGGTAAAAGTAGGATTCCGATCCCATCGAGGCTGCTCTAATCCAGTGGGAACAGCAGAAAATTATCTGTGATTTTAAAATTCTCAGTCCTTCTGTTACAGTTGTGTCTGTGGACAGTTTTGGTTTCTAACGACCAGCTTTCTTCTTGACAAAGCGTGTGTGAGATTTTTTTTTAATCCCCTGGGATCAACCCCGTTCTCCACAGTGGAACAAGAACCAGTGTCTGTGCCATGCGAGGGGGGGGCACCTGCACGTAATTTCAGCAGCAGTCCTGACAGAGGAGACCTCCACCCTATCAGGAGAGGACGCCTTTATCCCTAGACTCTGACGTCACAAAGCGGGGTGCCCTTTCCGTGTGAAGTCAGTGTCGAGGGGAGAAGAGTCTCTGTGATTGAGAGGTAGTGGTGAGGGATTAGAATGCAATCCTCGTTATGTTTAGAAACCTATTTCCAAGATGGCAAAGCACCAACAGCCAAGAAGCGGTGAGGAAAGACACGTCCGAGGCAGGGAGCTCCCGGGATGCTCTGTGACACCTGTGAGGTCCTGCGGTCAGAAGAGTTAAAAGGCCCCCACTTGGGCCCACATGTTCAGTGATGACCATGAATGTGTGGTGATCCACGCAGGCCGCTGCCTCTTACGTGGTCATGGGGCTTATGAGAGGCCTTTCCAGCTAGAGATCTTATGGCCCAAAGCAAGGTGACCTTGGCCTCTCACACCCATCACACTAAAGCCATCAAGGCCAGAGACAAGCTGAGCCCCCAAGGCCTGGGGCGGCAGGAGCGCATCTCTAGCAGATGGAAAAGGCTGGTGTTCTCCATGCTCCCAGCAAAGCACAACCTCCAGGATGGACGTGGCCCCTCGGTGCTGCAGAGACCAAATGTGCCAGCTCATCCACTGCCTGCCCACTTCTGGCAGCACCGGGGACGGGCCAGCCGACCCCTCCAGCGCTGGCCCACGCATGAGTTATAGCAGCCCTTGGCATCCTAACGGCCCCGCGCGCAGCCGCTGGGTTCTTACACGGCATCCGGATCTAAGTCTCCAGGAACCCCTTGGAAAGCTGCAGTTGTTGTCCCATGTTATAGCTGAGGACACGGAGGTCACACAGCAGGTACTTGGTGACAGGGAGTTTGTCCCCAAAGCCCACACTCTGAGCCTTGGTGCTTTGCTGCTGGCCTGTTGTGGGGTCGGTAACCAAAGGGAACTGCATGTGACACTGGACAGCAGTGAGACACAGTACAGCTGCCATCGGGCTCAGCAGGACGCAGGATGACCAGGTGGCAGCGTGTCTGTGCCTGTCCCCCACCCCCACCCCCACCCCCCCCCCCCCCCGCCTCCCATCCATATCAGCTTGGGGCGGGGCCTCACCCTCTCCCACGCCCACCCCCTGCTATGTGGCACGTTGTCCTCTTTCAGCTGCTTGGGGACCGTGATGCCCTCTGAACATGGTGGAGAATGGTGGCCAGAAACACGACAGCCAACATTTTTAGTTTATTGTTCAGGCTCAGCAAACACCAAGGGACCACTCGTCAGTCTCCTTAATCTCCATCTTGATACACTGAGTTCTGATTTCCCCAGATGCGTGTTGGCCCTCGCACCTTCCTCCTCGACGTGAGGGATCACTAGTCGGCTTTGTCAAGTTTGCAGCCTGCCTGTGCCTTGGACTCCATGTCTGTTTTGGGAGAGGAGAGTCCTCTGAGCACTTTGTATGAGGAAAGAGCAGGAAAGGGAGGCATTTTGTGGTGCTTACTGGAAATATTGATCTCGCTTAGACTTGTAACCCAGGCGCAGAAGGTTTTCTTCCTGCAGCAGCCTCCTTACTTGGAAAAAATCTCCTGGTGAGCAGGTGAAGTTGGGAGCGAGCCCACTGGACAGAGGCAGGGAGATAGGCAGAGAGAAAGCCGGAGGCCGGTTCGTGACCCTGGAGAGGCTCCTGGAGGGTGGTGAGCCAACTCCCAGGCCCCAAGCAGTATTGTTGCTGTCACTTAAGGAACACCCATTCCTAATCAGGTTAGTCTCCTAAAGTATCTGGAGGTCAGGAAAGGTGCTTTCGGACATTTATTTTAAAGATAACCAAGATAAGCATAATGGCTTTTCTCGTCCGTCCGTCTGTGGTGGAAACTTCAGACAGCAGCTCTCGGGAGAGGACAAAGACAGCAGCTATGGAAATGGCCCAAGCTGGGTTCTGGTCCTCGCTCTGCCCCCAGCAGCAAGTTAGCAGACCATGGCCAGGCCTCGGTCTTTTCATCTGTAAAATGGGAGCAGTAGTGCCTGCTTCCTGAGATGCTTGTGCGTTCAGATGAGAAGATGCACGGGAAGCCCACAGAGGCACTGACTCATCTTCCTGCTGCAGCAGGGGCGGAGGCCGAGATGAGGGCCGACCGGGCGCCTTCCTCTGTCCTTCCAGCCCTGCTGCTCTGCGTGCCCTGCTCCTGACTCCAGCCTCTGACCTGGTCACTTGAAAGGTGGAAGGTGTGTCCTGCTTTCCCCCGGGTGTGAGTCTAGTCCACCTCATTATCCGAGCACTCTTGGACCCTGTCTCCCCGCACCCCGGGCAGGGTGGAGGCATTGGGAGGTGGGACCTGGGGAAGGTGGGCCCCTCCGGTGGCCCAGCAGCACCTCTCACCTGCCCCGCAGCACCCGACGGGGGCAGAGCGGGACCGGGAGGGGTGGCGGCTCCCAGGTCATCGTCTGAGCTCCAGGGCAGGCACAAGGGCCCAGGTGCGAATGGAGCAGGTAGAGGGGGGTTGTTCTAGGACAAGGTGAAGGCCAAGCCTCGCTCCAGAGTCATTTTCAGCCCTCTTTAACCTGCAGCCACATTGTCAAATGAGCCACATCTGCTAAGAGATGAGTCTCGAGGTCTGATGGTCACCCAGGATTAACTCCCTGCCTTTCTCCCCGAGACTCTCCGAGGAGGTAGCCTGGGGCCGTGCAGAGCCGTGGGAGGGGCACGTGCAGATGCGGGGGCTGCTGGCTGGGGGGCTGCCAGGGTGCTCTCCCCAGGGCATCGGGGAACTGGAGCAGGTGGTGCTGCACCGGGTGCTAAGGGGTGTGGTCTGCAGCCACCGGATGGCACAGCTGTCCTTGCCACTGTGCTGGCGTGTATGGAACCTGACCTCTGGGCCTCGCCTGCCCTCCTCTATAAATGCTAATATGCAGCTTCCCAAACCTACCAACGGCCCTCCAGACACTGACTGGTACCCTCACCTAAAACCTACTAAGCCAGATAAAGCCAGCCGTGTTCATCCAGCGCATCCCTCTAAGTGGGCAAAGAACGTGATGTAGGAAACAAGGACTGTGGGCGGAGAGTCAGGCCCCAGGGAGGCGGCAAGGGACTTAGATCCTCGCCTGGCCACAGAGCAGGTGGAGGGAGGAAGGGTTGCCTCAGCAGCAGCTTCTCAAGTCTGATTTTCTACAGACAGAAATCAGGCGGTTCATCTCCTGGAGGTGGATGCACTCCGGTGAGACAGACGTGAACATCCGACCTTATCGTGGCTTCCTGAAATCTCCCTGGTTTCAACACAAGTTTGAAAAGGACTCTGTCCCTGATGTTTGCACACGTGGTTTGGAAATTGTGGTGCAGGGGGAGGCTGAATGACTTATTCAAGGGCAAGGAACACAGCCACTGGCTTTGAGCTAGGAGCCTGCGGTTCCCTGTGTGTCGCTCACCCCATTGTCGCGCCTGCTCGGTCCCCTGCACCCACCGGGTCGCGCCTTATTTCTGAAACACGCTCCCGCCTGCCGCTGGGTTTCATCTGGCTGTGAAGCAGTCATCAAAGGACGCTCCCCTAAACGATCTGTTCGCAGGCAGCCTGGAGAGCTTTGCTGATATGTTGCTAACACTCTGTCGGGCTCTCTGCAGAACAGGGATGGTGTTTGGCCAGCCCGCCGACGCTTGGGCCCCACGGGGGCCAGAGCACGTAGAAACAGGAGCAACACTTTTCATGTGCATGTTTACAGTGAAATCCTGTTTCCCAAGGCGAGGGAGTGGGGTCCAGTTGTTGCCGGAACAGCCCATCTCCCTGGTCCTTTTAAGAAGCGGGATCTTTTGACAGTTGCCACACGCTGAGCCCCAGAGGCCTGTGATGGCCAGCTGGGCGGCTGTTTAATGAGGGACCGAGGACCAACGTTCCAGCACTGGCTTTAGTGTGGCCTTCGTCCATAAAACTTCTCATCTGCTGGGACTCCTCTGGTCACTGAAGACAAGCTCGCAGGTCACCGCGGCTTCGCCCCATGGTGCTTCTGCTGAGCTTTGACGGAGTAGCTATCTCGTGGTCAGGATGACCCCACGTCAGCGTGTGTCCGGTGATGTCAGCGTCACCGCTCGTGACCCTGGTGACTGTGCTTCCCAGTGTGACTTGCCCGTGCATCCTGCAAAACCCTGCTCCCCTGGCCGGACTCCTGGTCCACAGTGTCTTTCCCTGTCATCACAGGGCCACCCTTCCCAAGCTCAGGGAAGACCACTCACTTCGCAGATGTATTGAGAAGGATTGGGGTTCTATCAGTGGTATTTTTTTTTTTTTGCACGCTTTATTCTTTCAAAGGCATATCTGAAATATAGTTTCTCATCAATGGTGGTTTTTGATTTCTTTTTAATTTTTTAATCACCAAGACCTAAGAGCTCAGTACCATGTCAGATGCATGTACCAAGCTTCATACGTGTCCAGGTGGGTCTGGTTCCAAAGCTGAGGTTCAAGTTCAGGCTCAGGTTCAACTGACCAGGGTCAAATCTTAGTTTGCCACTGACTTGCTGTGTATCCTGGGCTGTCTGACCTCTGTGTTTGACCTCAGTTACCCCATCTGCGAAGCAGGGATAATTGTAGTACCTGCCTCGCAGCATGATTTTGAGGATTGAATGAGCAGTATGTGTGGCACCGTGCTGAATACCTAATCTTCTAAATGAAGGTCTGAGTTCTAGATAAATGTCATCTATAGTTTTTCTAAGGAAAAATCACCGAGCGTTTAAAGGGGAAACATTTCTACAAGTTCACGTACTTTAGGGTCAAGCTCAACAAGCTCATGTAAAAATTACAGCGTACACACGTCACATTGGCTACAAGGTCCTAAGTCAAAGGAGTGATCAGAGAATGTCATCGGTATCTGTAGTAATACTTGTACTGTGCCAACCCCTTTGGGACAAACAGGAAGGATGTTTCTGGAAAGACAATTCAATCATTTTCTTACGATGTAGTGTAAAATAATATACGCTACTATGGGCTAAATTCTGTGGCCAAGACTGCGAGTGGCACATATCTGAAGAAGAGAATGAAGTGATCTTTCTCCTTTGATTCTGGGCAAGCAGGCTTATCTCTTAGACATCTTTTGCATCCTTTCCAACCTTCATGTTTTGTACATATAAGGCGAGACTCAGGAATCCCAAGTGATTTTCATGTGTGGTCCCAGAAGCCAAAGAGCAGTGACCATCCCTGGGGTATTTTACACCGTGTTCCGAGTCACAGCCGCTGGACTTTCAAGGTCAGCCATCCGTCTTCTGCTAGCTGGTCTGGCAAAGAGAAGGGCATGTCGTGTACGTTCCTGTAAAATGGAGTGACTCTTACTGGCGTCAAATAATTAGCTGCCAATCAGGGTACAACATCTGATGGGTAAAAAAAAAGATAGTTATGTTTCCGAAAATAGGGATGCTTCGTGTTGGCCAGGGTTTCGTGGAAATGTGCCCTCAGCCCCTCCCTCCGCCTGCCAACACTGCTGGTAAGAGTAAAAATTGGGAAAACCTTCCTGGAAAGAACGTGGCATGAAAAAGGACACCTTTAAAAGGACATCTTTTTTTTTTTTTTTTTTTTCATTGAGGTACCATTGGCTTATAACGTTATATAAGTTTCATGTATACCACATTGTATTTCATTTTTCTTAGCCATTTTTTATTGAAATATAGTTAATTTACAATGTTGTGCTAGTTTCAGGTGTACAGCAGAGTGATTCCGTTTTTTTAATATATATATTCTTTTTCAGATTCTTTTCCATTGTAGGTTATTACAAGATATTGAATATAGTTCCCTGTGCTATACAGTAGGTCATTTGTTTATTTTGTATATAGTAATATGTATCTGTTAATCCCAAACTCCTAATTTATCTGACATTATATTTTGAATTCTGTGCACACTACAGCGTGTTGGACACTGAAAGTTTCCATCCATCACCGTACAGTTGAATCCCTTTACCTGTTTCACCTCCTCCCCCTTCTTCCCCTCTGGTAACCATTACTCTGTTCTCTGTATCTACGTGTTTGGCTTGGTTTGTTTTCTTCTTTTCCTTTATATATTCCACGTGTGAGTGAAATCATATAGTATTTGTCTTCCTCAATCTGATTTATTTCACTTAGCGTAGTACCCTCAAGGTCCATTCATGTTGTTTCAGGTGTGGCAAGATTTCATCTTTTTTATGGCTAAGTCACAGTCCATTGTGTGTGTGTGTGTGTGTGTGTGTATTTATAACATCTTCTTTATCCATTTATTCGTCAGTGGGCACTTAGGTTGCTTCCATACCTTGGCTATGGTAAATAATGCTGCAGTGGACATAGGGGTACATATATCTTTTCGAGTTGGTATTTTTGTGTTCTTCGTGTAAACACCCAGAAGTATTCAGTAGAATAGCTGAATCACATGGTAGTTCTATTCTTAACTTTTTGAGGAGTCTCCGTACTGCTTTCCAGAGTGGCTCTACCAGTTTACATTCCCACCAGCTGTGTATGAGGGTTCCCTTTTCTCCACATCCCTGCCAACGCTTGTTATTTCTTGCCTGTTTCATGATAGCCATTCTAACAGGTGTGAGGTGGTAGCTTACTATGGTTTTGACTTGCATTTCCCTAGTAATTAGTGATGTTGAACATTTTTTTCATGTACCTGTTGGCCAACTGTGTGTCTTCTTTGGAAAAATGTCTATTCAGCTCCTGTGCCCTTTTTTTAAATCAGGTTGTTTGGTTTTGTTGCTGTTGTTGAGTTGTATGATTTCTTTATATGTTTGGGGTATTAACCCTTTATCAGCTATATGATTTGCAGATATCTTCTCCTATTTGGTAAGTTGTCTTCTTGTTTTGTTAATGGTTTCCTTTGCTGAGCAGGTTTTTATTTTTTATTTTTTTACTTTTTTTAATTTTATTTATTTATGGCTGTGTTGGGTCTTCGTTCCTGTGCAAGGGCTTTCTCCAGTTGCGGCAAGCGGGGGCCACTCTTCATCACGGTGCGCGGGCCTCTCACTGTCGTGGCCTTGGAGCACGAGCTCCGGACGCACAGGCTCAGTAGTTGTGGCTCATGGGCGCAGTTGCTGCGTGGCATGTGGGATCTTCCCGGACCGGGGCACGAACCCGTGTCCCCTGCATTGGCAGGCAGATTCCCGACCACTACGCCACCATGGAAGCCCCTGAGCAGGTTTTTAGTTTGATGTGGTCCCATTTGTTTATTTTTGCTTTTGTTTCCCTTGCCTGGGGAGACATATCCAGAAAGATATCGCTAAGACTGATGTCAAAGAATATACTACCCATGTTTTCTTCCAGGAATTTTGTGGTTTCAGGTCTTACATTCAAGTCTTCAATCCATTTTGCACTGATTTTTGTATGTGGTGTGAGATAGTGGGCCTAGTTTAATTCTCTTGCATCTGGCTGTCCAGTTTTCTCAACGCCATTTATTGAAGAGAACATCCTTCCTCCACTGTACGTTCTTTGCTCCTTTTCGTAAATTAATTGTCCATATAAGTGTAGGTTTATTCCTGGGCTCTCAATTCTTTTCCATCGATCTATGTGTCTATTTTCTGCCAATACCATGCTATCGATTACTATGGCTGTGTAATATAATTTGAAATCAGGGAGTGTGGTACCTCCAGTTTTGTTCTCTTTTCTCAGTATTGCTTTGGCTATTTGGGGTCTTTTGTGGTTCCATGTAAGTTTTAGGATTCTTTGTTCTACCTCTGTGAAAAATGTCATCGGGATTTTGATAGAGATTGCATTGTCTTTAGATGGCTTTAAGTAATATGGACACTTTAACGATATTAATTCTTCCAATCCATGAGCATGGAATATCTTTCCATTTCTTTGTGTTTTCTTCAGTTTCTTTCAACAGTGTCTTACAGTTTTCAGTGAACATGTTTTCACCTCCTTGGTTAAATTTATTCCTAGGTATTTTATTATTTTTGTTACAATTGTAAATAGGATTGTTTTCTAAATTTCTCCTTGTGCTAGTTCATTGTTAGTGTATAGAAATGCAGATCTTTTTATATATTGATTTTGTACCCTGCAACTTACTGTATTCATTTATTATTTCTCATAGGTTTTGGGGGGGGCTTTCTATATATAAAATCATGTGGTCCCCAACTAGTGACAGTTTTATTTCTTCCTTTCTGTTTTGAATGCCTTCTATTTCTTTTTCTGGCCTAATTGCTCTGGCTAGGACTTCCAATATTATCTTGAATAAGAATGGTGAGAATGGACATCCTTGTCTTGTTCCTGATCTTAGAGGGATAGCTTTGAGTTTTTCACCATTGAGTATGATGTTAGCTGTGGATTTGTCACGTATGGCCTTTCTGATGTTGCGGTACATTCCCTCTATATTTATTTTATCATAGAACGGGGTTAGTTTTGTCACATGCTTCTTCTGCATCTGTTGAGAGGACCATATGATTTTTATCCTTCATTTTGTTAATGTGGTGCATCACACGGATTGTTGAGGATTTTGCACCTGTGCTTATCAGCGATATTGGCCTGTAACTTTCTTTCTGTGTATTGTTTTTGTCAGGTTTTGGTATCAGGTAATATTGGCCTCCTAAAATGACTTAGGAAGCATTCTCTTCAATATTTTGGAAGAGTTTGAAAAGAATAGGCATTAAATCTTCTTTGAATGTTTGGTAGAATTCACATGTGAAGCTGAGAGGACCCAGCAGTTCTTCTCCTAACATTTATCCTTAAAAAGATGAAGGCTGTGTGAAAAGATTTCATTGCAAAAGTACTCACTGAATTGTTGTTCACAATAGTCAAAAATTTTTAAATAAAGCATCAATCCAAAATAGATGATCAAATAAATCGTATTTTCTTTAGTATATAAATAATGTATCTATTTACAAAATATTAAATGTGTAGGTGGTTACAGTAAATAGTATATACAGTGAACTATTTTGAAGCCTCTAAAAATGGTGCAGCTGAAAATGTAGTAACCCAGAGAGGGGGGTCACAGTATATTAAGGTAAAAGCATCTTATAAATTGTACCCCAAATTGTTATTTTTTATTTTCTGGGGGATAGGGTTTTGACTTATTTATTGCTTGTCTTTACTTTCTGATTTTCTACCATTTTAAAATTGTGGTTAGATTCTGTATACAATGTCTATGAGATTGAAACCTTTGAAGGAGCAGGGTGTGTTCTTGGTGTGAATGGCGTGACCGTGACCGTGACCGTGCTTTTCACACAGAGTGAGACTGGCGGGTGGTGCCACCCGAAGGGCACCCTTGTCTGCACCCTGGTACCCGCTGGCTGTGGCCCTGTGCTAAAAGCACTGAAGTTGGAGGAGGCATAGTACTAGGACTTGAGCCGCACAGCCTTAAAACAAACCCTCCCCGGGCCTCAGTTTCCTCTTTTGTAAGAGGACCTGGTGGTTCTCTTTTTCTTCCCTGAGGCTGGATTGCCAGGGGAGTGGGTGGGGCTGGTAGTTAGGACCAGCATCCTATATTGGAGTATAATCGCTTTACTGTTGTGCTAGCTTCTGCTGTATAACAAAGTGAATCAGCCCCATATCCCCTCCCTCTTGCCTCTCCCTCCCGCCCTCCTTATCCCACCCCTCTAGGCGGTGGCAAAGCACCAAGCTGATCTCCCTGTGCTATGCTAAGCTCATTGACTTTTAACACCGTAGTGAGGCCGACTGGGCTTATTTCTCTGGAAGAGCTTAATTAAAGGTGAGAGTTCTAATAAAAGAAGAAAAAGGTGACAAGGAATGCAGGGGGAGGGGTTGTTTCCTAACTTTGCCTTGGAGTCTCTGCGCTGCCCCTCCTTTTCCAGAGCCCCTCAAAACCCTCTGCAGCCCCCTCGGCAGAGCAGGTTGGGATGCTCCAGCTGTGTATGGCTGCCACACCAAGGGGGAGTTTCTCTCAGCTTTAAAAGCCAAGCCGGATTTTGGAAGTATCCGGCGGTTGAGAACTGTCCACAGGTGCCAGTGCTCACGGTGACTCTCCTTCACACGGCTGTCCCTGCCCACCTCCAGGAGCAAATGGAACACAGGCCCGCAGGAGAGAGGAACCTCACCTAACCTGGCCTTCTCTTTTGCATTGCTCAGAAAACAGTTTCTTCTCTTTGAGAACAGTCTTACATTTTCTCCTCACATTTCCCACCCATCCTCACCACTGTCTACACCAGCACTGTCCAGAAGTATGATGTGGTCCACGTATATCATTTTAAACTTTCTAGGGAATTCCCTGGCGATCCAGTGGTCAGGACTCCAAGCTTTCACTGCCAAGGGCCCAGGTTCAGTCCCTGGTGGGGGAACTGAGATCGCACAAGCTGTGCACCGCAGCCAAAAAACAACAAAATAATTTAAAAGTTCCCAAGGTGTTTAAAAAAAAAAAAAAGTTCTATTAGCTGCATCTTGAAGAGGCAAAAGAACCTGTGAAGTAATTTTAAAGATATGATGAATTCACCCATTATCTGTAAATTGTTGTTTCAACATAGTAATCAATATCTAAAAGTATTAATGAGATAGATACATTCTTCTTTGATACTAAGACTTTGAAACCCGGTCTCTTGTTTCACACAGCCCACCTTCGTTCAGACTTGCCCAATTCAGGCGTCCTGTGGTCCTATGGGGCCAGTGGCCACCATTTTCAAACTTGTGGGTCTAGGCAGCTCATCAGAACAGAGGTGGTGTTTGCCCTCTCGACTTGTAAAACAGCGATGGGGTGGGATGTCAGATTATGACGCTCTTGGTTTTATAAGTTAGCCTCCTGCAAAGACCTTACAGGGATCCTCACATATAAATGTCTTACAAAATAACCTGGGAATGGTTATTAAGTAACCCGGTCTCGATTTCAGGGTCCGTCACAGCAAGGAAGGCACTTAGTCTTTTGGAACTTGTCTTTCTTCATCAGCAGGTGGAGCAGATCATGCTTTTCTATCTGGGCCACAAACGTGGCTTTCGCTCACAATCACCTGTGGGCCTTTTCATGGCCCCGACTGCACGTGAGATCCGCTGGGGGTCTGCGGCCTCTCTCGGGCCCCCGGAACCAGACGCTGCCAGTCGAGCCTGGACACTGGCATTTTAAAAGCCCCACCCCCTCCTCCCAGGTGTTACACTGTGTGTCGCAGGTCAGGAACCCCTGCTCTGTGTGCTGGGGCCTTACCTAGAGCGAGGCTCTCACCTGGGGCTGATTCTGCCCCTCAGGAGGACATTTATTTATTTGTTTGTTTGTTTATATATCTTTTTTTTTTTTTTTTTTTGCGGCACGCGGGCCTCTCACTGTCGTGGCCTCTCCCGCTGCGGAGCACAGGCTCCGGACGCGCAGGCTCAGCGGCCATGGCTCACGGGCCCAGCCGCTCCACGGTATGTGGGATCTTCCCGGACCGGGGCACCAACCCGTGTCCCCTGCATCGGCAGGCGGACTCTCAACCACTGCGCCACCAGGGAAGCCCTATTTATTAACATCTTTAATTGGAGTATAATTGCTTTACAATGGTGTGTTAGTTTCTGCTTTGTAACAAAGTGAATCAGCTATGCATATACATACATCCCCATATCCTCTCTCTCTTGCGTCCCCCTCCCACCCTCCCTATCCCACCCCTCTAGGTGGTCACAAAGCACCGAGCTGATCTCCCTGTGCTATGCGGCTGCTTCCCACTAGCTATTTATTTTACCTTTGGTAGTGTGTATATGCCCACGCCACTCTCTCACTTTATCACAGCTTACCCTTCCCTCTCCCCGTGTCCTCAAGTCTCGGGGGACATTTAGCAACGTCTGGAGGCATTTGAGGTTGTCTTAACCTGGGGTGGGGGATGCTACTGGCATCCAGTGGGTAGAGGCCAGGGATGCTGCTGCACACCCTCCGACGCACAGACAGCCCTCGCAGCGAAGAATTGTCCAGACCACGCTGTCATTGTGCCAGAGTTAAGAAACTCTCCCGAAAGCAGGGCTTCTCAGTCTGGGCACGCATCAGCATCGCCTGCAGCGCTTGTTAGAGCCCAGATGGCTGGTCCCCAGCCCCCGAGTTCCTGACTCGAGGGACCTGCGATAGGACAGGGGAATTCCTGACAAGCTCCCAGGTGAGGCCAGGGCTGCTGCTCTAGGACCGTCTCAGCATCCGCTGTTCCTTAGAGCCGCGTGAAACCGCCGGCGCCAGCCTGCCCCCAGAGCTCACGACTGGATGCAGGTGAGGTTGAGCTTAGAGGCATTTGAGAAGTTCCCCGGGTGGTTGGAACACGGAGCAGGGTGCGGAAGCTCTGGCTGACACCCACCGATTCAGGGTGTGAAGGGGGGGGGAGCAAAGAGTCCATGTCCAGAAGGAAGCTGTGCACGTGACCCACGAGGCCACACCTGGCCGAGAAACAGCGAGGAAGTGCCTGGAACCCTGTGGAGATGGGCCTCTCGGGTCCTCGGGAGAGAAGTCGGCCTGCACCTTGGCGAGCAGGCCAGGCGGTAAAGATGAGAGAGCAAAGCTCAGAGGCTGGCTCTGGTTTCTCTGCCAGTCCCCATCGGGTCCTCCCGGGCTCTGCCACTTGCTTTTGTCGGTCGCAGCAGTCCAGTGCCATGTTACGGAGAAGTCTGCCTGGGTCCCCCCCACTCGCCAGCTGTGCAACTTTAGGCAAGTCCTTCAGCCTCTCGGGACCTTGGCGTCCTTGCCCGTACCCTGGAGGCGAGAATGTGTGCTTCGTGTGTCTGACCTGAGCTCCGGAAGTGTGTAAAGGCCCCTCCAGTGACAGCCCCCCAGCCCGGTCAGTAAATGCTGTGCAGCATTATCTCGTCTTGCTGTGCCCAAATCCCCCTGGATTTCTCCCTCATCCTTGTTTTGGCAAAATGCCTTACACCTTGACCATCTTCCCAAGGCCTAGGGTCCTCTCTCACCCCCTGGACCTGGCCTGGTTCCCTGGACCCTCCAGCGGGATCTTCAGGCGTGCACTGCCCATCCCCAAGCCTTGTGAGCGTAGTCTGTGTCTCAGGCTAGAATGAGACCTTGTATGTCAAGGCCACCTGCCTGAACCTGAAGCTGTGCGGCTTCACCTCTCCTGCCCGGCACAGCTTTCCTCCCTCGGCTGGGTTGCCCCCGACCACCATCAGCTTCATGCCCCAGTCCTTTCCTCAAACGCTGACCTGCAGCCCCAGGACTGGCCAGGGGGTGCACGTATCCGCAGACTCATTTCCAGACGAATCAGAGCTGCCAGCTTCCAGAACTAACTCGGGGCTGTACTCAGTGAGGGCAGGAGGCTGTGGGGAAGGCTGTGACCTTCTCCAGGAGCAGACAGACCCTGACTTTTTTTTTTTTGCGGTACGCGGGCCTCTCACTGTCGTGGCCTCTCCCGTTGCGGAGCACAGGCTCCGGATGCGCAGGCTCAGCGGCCGTGGCTCACGGGCCCAGCCGCTCCGCGGCATGTGGGATCTTCCCGGACCGGGGCACGAACCCGCGTCCCCTGCATCGGCAGGCGGACTCTCAACCACTGCGCCATCAGGGAAGCCCTAGCCCCTGACTTTTGACTTCAGACAGTCCTTCAGAGTAGCCGACTCTCTTTCTCATTAAAGGTCCAATGACAGTTTTCATTAGACGTCTGTCCCGACATCCTTTGTACCACGTTAGTCCTTTCCAAACTGGTGTTTGCGCACCAGCCGACTGTGAGAGTCAGCAGCTCAACGTAGTAGAAACTGCAGGTTCATGACCCGTTTGAGCCCCATGTCAGGGCGGGTCACTTATCCTAACATCCGTGTCCTCTGCAAAGAGATGTTGAGCAGAGGTCCGCCAGGGAGCCCCGTCTGCGACTCTCCTCTCCCTCCGCACTTATGATCCACACAAAGGGTCTCGACATTTCTTTGGTGTGAGTTAGACTGAGTGTAGATAAAGACGTCTTACAAAGAGACTTCTCCCATCCTCCATTTAATCACCCTAACCGTCTCTTCAGAATGGGCAACTTCATCATCGGGTTAATGTAAAGATACTGAGGGCGAATTCACATCGTGGACTCTGGGAAGTTCATGATCAGTTTTTATCTGGCATGGCCTAGGCTGTTCTTCCTTTTCGGGGTTTAAACTCAGCAATTTCATCTTAAACATCGGAAGAGTCCGTTTGTACTTACTAATAGGCTACATAAAACCCAGCACCTAAATACAGTAGGCTTTTCCAAACCAAAACAGACGTGTAGGAATGGTACGAAACGTGCATTGAATTAGTTGAACAGTGCCCAGACACTTCTTCGACACAAAGCCCTCTCTCAGGTGTGTCTTTTATTTGCAATTCCTGTTTTCGTGTACTTAACAGCCATCTATGGAATGGACATAAGGACTGGAGTCCTCGGTGGAAAGAGCCAGACAGAAAAGGCAGATCTGTAGAGAAGAAAGCAGATTCGTGGTGACCTGGATGTGGAATTGGGGATTCATTGTAAATGGATGTGAGGGAGCTTTGGTGGGTGATAAAAATGTTCTAAAACCGAATCGTGGTGATGGCTGCGAAGCTCTGTAGATTTACTAAAAATTGTTGAAATGTATGCTTAAATAGGTGAATTCTATGGCATGTAAATTATACCGCAATAAAGCTGTTAGGGGAAAAAAAAGACTTAGTACTGCCCTCCCCCACCGCAGGGGGCTCCCAGTTTATTAAGAAAGCTAAAGAAAGCATAGGACAAAAAGAGGCGACATCAGTGGGGCCCACACAGCCGCCAAGGGTCTCCTGATCCAGTTGTCAGAGGGAATGGTATTCCAGCCTGGGATGAGGGCCAGGGAATCTGGGCTGTCTCTAGTCCTTGGTTTCCAAAGCCTTTCCGGTAAATAGGGAACCTGCTGGGGCTTCCAGGTACCAGAAGTGGCCTGAGGTCCCCCTGTGGGCCCCGGAGGAACCTCATCACTCCTCCCGAGCCTCCAAGACGGTCCAACATGTCACAGGTTCCAAGAGGGGCCTCTGACGGTGAGGACAGCCGTGCCAGTGGCCCGGCGTGTCATGAAGATGCCGCCAGTGGTTTTAGATTTGAAATCCTGTGCCAGGGCGAGCGGCTCAGAATCCGAAATGTATTTGGAGAAGAAACCCATTCAGAGGACGCCTCAGTGAGAACAGGTCGGCAGCAGCCATGGGGCCAAGGAGGCCTAGTAGGGGCGGGTTGGTCACAGGCGGTGCCGGGACATCGCACACGGACCTCCGGGAGCCGTGGGGCGACTCGGATCTCCACTGGGACCCTCCCACCCCGTCACGGGCTCCTTCACACGTACTTCTCAACAAGGTCTGGAGATGAACAGAAGATTGTTTTCAGCAACCGGAGACTGTTATGTGGTTTTTTTTTAAGTCTTGAGAACATCTCTTTCCTGAATATCTTAAACACGGGCCGTAAGCCAGCCAGACCTTCTCAGCGTAGGAACCAGGATGCTGTGTCAAAGCCAGAGCGTACTCCTGTGAGTTTTAATTCCAGCAAGTGGTGACAGGTGTTTCTGGAAACAGGTGTGTTTGAGAACCAAAGTAAACAAACAGTGGCTTCTTCCAGTAAGGGGTGCAGGCTCTGTGCTGTGGGCGTCCGAGCAAGGGCAGTGCTTCCCAGGCTTACTTAACAGAACCTTCCCAAAGAAATACCTTCTAAAGGTCAAGGGCCACATTTTGGGAAGCTCTCCCACGGAGAACTGAAAATATGTACATATGTGTATATATATACGTACACTATACATGATCTACGTATACACAACTGTGATTTCACCCCCAGTTAGTGTTTGATGTATTACATACAGTCTTCCCATACACAGTTTTTGAAAAGAAACAATGCTTTAAAAAACAATTTTAAAGCCTTTTTTAGGCTAGCACTAGCATATCATGATCCTTTCTGTTGTTACATATTTTATTTTCTTTTTAGCTTATTTATTTATTTTAATTTTTATTTTATATTGGGGTATAGCTGATTTACAATGCTGTGTTAGTGTCAGGTGTACAGCAAAATGGCTCAGTTATACATATACATGTATCCATTCTTTTTCAGAATCTTTTCTCATATAGGTTATTAGGGAATATTGAGTAAAGTTCCCTTTGTTATACAGTAGGTCCTTGTTGGTTATCTCTTTTATATGTAGTAGTGCGTATATGTTAATTCCAAACTCCTAATTTATCCCTACCCGCCCCGCTTTCCCCTTTTGTAACCGTAAGTTTCTTTTCGAAGTCTGTGCATCCACTTCTGTTTTGTAAATAAGTTCATTTGTATCATCTTTTTAGATTCCACATATAAGCGATATCATGTGATATTTGTCTTTCTGTGTCTGACTTCACTTAGTAGGACAATCTTTAGGTCCCTCCATGTTGCTGCAAATGGCACTTCATTCTTTTTTATGGCTGAGTAATATTCCATTGTATATGTGTACCATATATACCTTGGTATATATCCAAATGTATACCATTCCTTCATCCATTCCCCTGTCGATGGACATTCAGGTTGCTTCCATGTCCTGGCTATTGTAAATAGTGCTGCAGTGAACATCGGGGTGCATGTATCTTTTCAAATTATGGTTTTCTCCGGATATATGCCCAGGAGTGGGATTTGCTGGATCATACGGTAGTTTTATTTTTAGTTTTTTAAGGACCCGCCATACTAGCAGTATATCATGATCCTCTATCCATCGTTACGTATTTCTTTTAGAGCATTATTCTTAACGGAGTCATAGTAATTCATCTGACAGTTGAGCCGTCATTTGGTCCTTCGCCTTTGGACTTAGGGAACATTCATAATGAAATAGTGAAAGACGGCTGGAGTGAGCATCTTTCTGTGTACATCTTTGAGGGACTTATGACTCATGCTTTTCTAAGGCTGGGTCCCCAGAAGGAGCCTAACTAGATCAAACGTTATAGACTTTTTGAGGAATTTAATTCGTGTCAATTCAGTGCTCTCCAGAAGAGTGGTGCCCTCTGCCCACCCCTCCCCCCCAAGCATCCTGCCTTCCTCTCCATCCTTCACTGCGTCGTCCTTACTCCCGTGAAGCCGATCCTCAAGTCCAGGCTCATGAATCTATGGCACCGCTTTGATCAGGTCACTTTTCTCCTCAGAAACCTGCTCTATCAGCCAGGTTTCTCCTGAGAAACAGAACCGTGTGTGTGTGTGTGTGTGTGTGTGTGCGCACACACAGACACATGTACAGGGAGAAAGATTTATTGTAAGGAACTGGCTCATGTGATAGTGAGGGCTGGCAGCTCTGAAATCTGTAGGGCAGGCCGGAGGCTGGAGACTCAGATGGAAGTCAGCACCGCAGTCTTGAGGCAGAATACCTCCCGGAAACCTCGGGTTGCTCTTCCTAAGACATTCAGCTGATTGGGTGTGGTCCACCCACATCGTTGAGTGCAATCGTCACTTAAAAGCAGCGGATTGTAGATGATGTTAACCATTCACAGCAACACCTAGACACGTGTTTGATTAAATCACTGGGCTTCACAGCCTGGACAGGTGGACACATGATACTGGCCATCATACCTGCCTTGGCTCCAATTGCCAGGAGAATTCATCCCAGCAGAAGCCACCAGCTGTCTGTCCTTGCAGGCGGGGGCAGGGGGAGGAGACTGCATTTTATTGGGTCCCTTTGCCTTTTAAGGGATAGTCTCCCTGGATAAGTATTACTACCAAGTGGCATCTTGAACGACTTCAGTATTTCCTGACATCACACGGGCCTCACATTTTCGGTCCCCTACCTGCCCCCTGTGGCTTGGTACTTTCACACACTGGACCCAGTCCACCCTCCAGCCCCCTTCTCCCTGTAGGAATCCTATGCTTGAGCCAGACTGATCACTCCACAGAGGCTCCTGCCCTGTACCATGTCGTTGACCTCGCTTATGCCTTTCTCTCCGCCCGGAGCGGCCCTCATCCCATGTGGTTAAATGAGTGACCACACCCACTGCCTGCCTTTCCTCGCCACCCACTGTGCTTTCGTCCCAGCAGCAGGTCTGGCCAAATACTGTGAGCCCAGGGCTGGAGCAGTGAGGTTCCAGTCCTGTCCTCATGAGGGATGACACCAGACAGAGCACCAACCCATACCCTGGCCTGGGGACACCACGCCTGCCCTCCGGAGTCTCACTGCCTAGAGGGGAGACAGACAATGCTGAAAACTGCTGGATAATGTCATACATGCCAAACGGCAGCAAGAAGAGGGGAACAGAGAAACCAAGGGAAGCTTCCAGGCAGGAAGTTGGCGGGCCTGGGAGAGGGATGCCATGGAGAGAGGGGCGGTCTGTGCAGAGCTGTGGAAGAGGGACCCACCACGACACGCTACCATGTGTTTCACTGCTGCTGAAGACCAATGTTCGAGGCTGGAGTTAGCGGGAAGTGAGAAACTGATGGGTCTGAAATTTTCCCTGATGGGCAAGTTAGCCCGCCACAGTTCCATGGAGCTGTTTCATGATGTGATTCCTGGGTCAGAAACAAAGCAAAGCTCTTACCTGCAGCAGTAGCAGTGCCCTCAGTTTCCAGGGTGATGCGGTTGAGGCCAGGTGACATCCGCACACACAGTGGGCTACAAGACAGTGGAGGAGCCCCGCGCTCAGGGAACCCGAAGCTTCAGTGACGGGCAGGAAGCACTTCATCTCGGCCGCCTCTCTGGTCCAAGGCTGCTCGCCCTGCAGGCACTCCTGGAAAGACAATCGAACACAAAGGCAGTTGAGCCTCTGCTGGAAAGCCGTGCAGATGCAAGAGACCAATGAAGGATCGTTTCTCAGCAAGAGGAAGGAAGACAGGACAGACGGCCCCTTCCCTCGAGTCTCCAGCCTCGATTCTGGAAGGGTCCAGAACCTTCCTGACTCAGGCTCAGAGGGGCAGCTGGGGAGGAAATAGGAGAACAGTTGGTGAAGGCAGAGAAGATTTCCTGGAGACCCTGTGGCCACGAGGGGCTGAGGTTGCCGGGCGTCCAGGGTGATGGGCCCTCTGTCTGCCAGGCCCCCGCCAGCTCAGCCGGGACACCAACCGGCAGCCCCTCGTGCATCTTCCACCCAGTCCTCTTCCTGACGGTGTGGATGTTAGATTTCTACCACTTCTGTAACAAACGACCACAAATTCAGTGGCTTAAAGTCATAGAAATTCCTTATCTTACAGTTCTGGGGGTCAGAAGTCCAAAATGGGTGGAGACGTCTGCATTCCTTCTAGAGGCTCCACGGGAGCCCATCTGCTTGCCTTTTCTGGCTTCTGGAAGCTGCCCTCTTCCCCTGGCTCGTGGCCCTGCATCACTCTGACCTCTGCATCTGCCATCACGTCTTCTCTGACTCCAGCCCCGCAGTGATACGGCCACAGTGGGGTCCCAGAGTCACCGGTTCCAGGTATTAGAACATGGACAGCTTTGGGGAGCTTTTATCTGTCTTCCTCATTATCCTTTTCTCTTTAGAGATTGTGGCCCCATCATCGACCCCCGACCCGAATCGTGGCCCTGCCTACATGTTTTTCTCCATCCAGGTGTGGTGCTTGTGGGCACATCCCAACCTGGGGTGAGGATGGAGCCATCTCTTGGCAGGAAGATCATGTATAGTCGGGAGGTGGAGGGGGGATCCTAGGCTGGAATGAGGGCTGTGGGCAGGAAGGCTGGGTCAAACTCTGCCATAACAGTGACCACCCAGACCCTCAACTTTCTCACTTAAATAAAAAGCTGAGAGTAACAATACTTGCCCTGTCTACCCACTAGATGGTTGTGCAGCTCAGATGAGAAATTCCTAGGGACACGCTTCTGAACCATGTACGACGTTTAAGATGTTGCCACTCTGTCACATTTTTAAAATTTATTTTATTGGAGTAGAGTTGATTTACAATGTTGTGTTAGTTTCAGGTGTACAGCAAAGTGATTCAGATATATATATATACACACACATATATATTCTTTTCCATACTCTTTCCATTATGGTTTATTACAGGATATTGAATATATTTCCCTGTGCTATACAGTAGCAACCTTGTTGCTTATCCATCCTATATATAATAGTTTGCATCCGCTAATCCCAAACTCCCTGTATGTCACATTTTTACAGCTCTAGTGTCCCCTCCGTTTGACTGAGAGCGTCTCTGTGTGTCAAGATTGGGGTAAAATGTTGACCACTTGCCAGGCAGATGCCACACCTCCTAGTCCAAAGCCACCAAGTCATTAGCGAGAGCTTTTCCTGTAGAAATGCGTGACTTCTGCTTTGAAACGACTTGCTGGTGAAAATATGTGGATGGTGGAAGATGTAATGTTTCCGTCTGCTTAAAGTTCTGCAGTTTTTTGCAGGGCAATTATCTGTATAAAATACTTTTTTTTTCTTTTAAGTAGAATCCTATCGCTAATGAAACCATATTTTGAACATGAAATTGTTACAAAGAAGAAAAAAATGTCATTATCCAGAAAAGCAGCAACAGCTCACACATCTGATGGTCTAAATAGAGGATTCCTTCTCTAGGGGAGATGAAAGTGATCCCCTCATATCAGTCTATGAAATTGTTTGAGAATTGCGTTTTAATCCCTGGAACGAGGAAGGGAGATGGAACCCTAACGTAGGTTCCAGGCATGGGAAGTCAAATCTGAAATGTAGAGACAGGGTATATAGGCTATCACGCCTAGTCACTAATCCAAAAGAAATATGAAAAAAGAAGAGTTGTTTTAATGTTGGAAAAAGGCAGCTTGAAAGGTAAGGCTTCCTTCCTGCAGTTTCCCCTGGTGCCCTTTTCCCCGATCACATTTGCTAGATGTCCATTTCTGTAAGTTTTCCCTCTAGAACAAACCTATCATTTTTCACCACAGGATATTTCCAGCCTCAATCACTGCCAAATTCAATTGGCTTCTGATCTCATCGCTGGAAGTTATAGATGCAGATATTATTTGCACTGCGGTTAATTATGGAGCAATCAAACTTTGGCTTTTCCACTGTAATTTCCTCTGCCAGCTAATTTAATTAATCACCCCCGGCTCAGCTCTTCCAGCTGCGACCAGCAGGGTCATTAATTAAGCACGCGGCTGCAGTAGCTCACGGACCAGGTCCTGCTTCGAGGCTGCTGCCCACGTGATCTCTCAGGGAGGGAGAGCTTCTCCCAAGCACCCAGGCGGATGCGGGCTGGGGGGAGCATTGCTCCGTCCCCTCCAGAAAGGAAGATGATTCCCCCCCAGGCCCATCAGGGGCAAACAACTTTACCTGCAGTGGTGATTGGATTAGGAGATTTACCAAGTTTAAAGAAGCAAGAATGGGTGGACCTAGAAATTATCATACTAAGTGAAGTGAGTCAGACAGAGAAAGACAAATACCCTGTGACATCGCTTGGGGAATCTAAAATAAGTGACACAAATGAACTTATTTACAAAACAGAAACAGACCCACAGAACGAACTTATGGTAAAGTTCAGGTGGCGGGGGAGGGATAGATTGGGAGTTTGGGATTGACATGTACACACGGCTGTATTTAAAATAGATAACGAACAAGGACCTACTGTATAGCACAGGGAACTCTGCTCAGTATTCTGTAGTAATAACCTAAACGGGGAAAGAACTTGAAAAAGAATAGATACACGTATACATATAACTGAATCACTTTGCTGTACACCTGAAACTAACCCAACATTGTTAATCAACTATACTCCAATATAAAATAAAAATTTTTTAAATAAGTAAATAAAGAAGCAAGGAGGCCTCACCTTCTAGACTGGCCAACTCGGTGAATTTACGGGAAGCGGTGACTGACAGGGAGCCTTCCGTCTTGGGTTTTCAGTCAGCCTGTGTGTTCCCCATAACGTGTGCGGAGCTGAGTTTTTGTCACGTGTAAGTGTTGTTTCCCGTGCAGGCCCGTTACGTTGATAATGTGACGTTGGAGGCTGACTTTTGTCCTAAGGGAAAGGTTAAAGGATTGTTTTCGTTTGGCCATAAGGAAGTGACTTTTTTGGTCTGCACCCATCAAAGGATGCATGAGTGCTTCAAGTGATTCTCCTTTGAAGAGAAGAAGACACGCTTTGCCTTGAGGAAACTATTTTCAGCAATTACCAGCTTACCTTTGCTGAGCAGAGAATACCCATTACTAAGAAATCACCGGAATTCCGTATAATTGTGTGTATGTGTGTGTGCGTGCATACATAGAGATATAATCACCCCGATTTGGGAAGCATTCATACGATTACTCTTAAACAGAGAAATAGACTTTCTTATAATTTTGTGGGGTTTTTTTTAACTTAATGTATTACATAGGAAGATTTTTATAAGTACTTTAAAGGAACGGGATATTAAGTCTGATCTTGTACAAAAGGATAAACTGATGAACATGTGTTTTCAAGAGCTGTAATAAATCATCCTAGAACAAGGGGGGCCTCTTCTGAGGCCTGAGATCCTATCCATTGCCCTGCCCTCAATTAAATGAATCAAAGAGATAAATGTGTGTGTGCGTGTGTGTGTGTGCATGCACACACACACATGCGCGCGCACAAAGGTTCTAGTTGAGAGGGAGCAGGGCGGTCCAGCTCAGTAATTCAAGGGACAATAAGGACGCATTGTATGCCAGGTGGGAGAAACTGTGCAGGACTCACAAAGTCTGTAGGTTGGACCTGTCTGTCTGTTGAGCCGGGCAGGAAGCACCCCCGTCATAAAAGCCCGTGGCCTGTAAACACCAAACTTCCCTCCCGTCGGGGGTGTACGACTGGGAGGTCCCAGCAGGTAATGGCTGTAACTCGCTTTAGTTGTGTCTTCCTGAAGAGGAGGTGTCTGCCCAGCTGCCATAAACCTACACAAGCGTATTCAGTCTGGACGGCCAGCCCCGTGACCCGCTGGCGTATTAAAATTTAAATGCACGGCCCGTTCGTTCATTTCACACTGTAAGGATCATTCCGGAATGAATTCGAAGTGGAGGGTTTTTTCCCTAACATTCCCGCTCTGTCATGAGACTATGGGAGATTCTTGAGCATTGCAAAACAGCCATGATGCAAACAGCCATGATGCAAAGGACTCCTGCATATTTCTGTCCTAAAAAAAAAAAAGTAGCAGGCAAAAGAAAAAAAAAATTTATTTTTCAGTCATGTTCCTCTAGAGAAACCTCTGTTTGGATCTAAGTGATTAAAAACTCTGAATTTAAAAAAACAACTCTGAACTCTGAGACAAATGTATTCATCACTCCGATATCAACTGTAAGAATTTTGTTTACTCATTTCCATTGCAGCTGCTCTAGTGCTGACCTCACAGCCGAGCCTCAGTTTCCACCCATCCCCTGTTTCCCCACACCTGGAACCACAGACCCTGTCCCAGGTGGTGGTACCAGCTCACGTAGATCCCAGAGCTCACTCGAGCTGCTTCCTTTTCCTCATTTGTCTCTGCCTCATTCCCTGACCATCCATAAAAAGAAACCCAGCTCTAAAGAGAGCCGGGGGTGGGGGGATGCTGCTGGAAGAGGGGTAGGCAGGCCTGGGCGTGGCCAGGCCCCTGCAGTGGCCCCCGAGGGCACCCTGTGGTTTTCCAGGCCTGGAGAGCGGTCCGCGGTCCTGCTCCATGGGCCACCCCAGGATGTGGCCCGGCCAGCTTCCTTTGTGAAAGCGTGCCAGCCTGGGAGGAGGGCTCCCGGCAGGGACAATGGCTGTCCGTCAGGGATAACAAATCCCGAATCCTGGCCTTGGGTTCACTGGGCTCGGTGGGGCGGGGTGATGGCCAAAACCCTGATCACAGTTGTCATGTCTCTGCTCTTCTGGCAGCCTTGGAGCAGGAGAGGGTCCATCCCAGTCACTGCATCTTTAAAACCTGCCCTCATCTCCCCCCGCTTTTTTTCTTCCCCCTGCTTAGAAACAGGCTCTGACAGTCCAAATGTTGGAAATAATTGGATTCTAAATTCTAACTCATCTGTAAAATATTCAGTGATTACATTAGCCTAATAGATATTATTTCTTACGTGGCTGCATAATTCTACCCTGATCGGATCTCAGTGGCACTCGACGTGCCCCCCGATTTACTATTGACGCGCAATTCTCAGAGGCAAGACGTAACTGCTTCCTTCAGCCTATTTTCCCAGGTTAAAAGTTAAAGTGAATTATGCTTCAAGGATAGGGCCTCCCGGCTCAAGTGCAGTTGCTAGGTGTATATTATTCTTTAAGAAGAGCAGTAGAAGAAAAATACTATTCTGTGTAATTTTGAATCCTCTCTTTCTACTCATAACGGGGAGAGACACTGACCTTTGAAACCCTTTGGGCAGCACTTTTCTTGTAGGTCATGTAGGTTTTTTAAACAGTTGGAAATTCTATCACAGTAAGACTTTGTCACTCGTAGCATAGATCTTGTAAGTGTGAACATGGTCCAAAAATTGTAAATCTTCTTAAGGTACAATTTCAGCTCAGGCATCTTTATTCTTTATAGAATTCTTCGTCGGAAGTGAGGGAGTGAGGGAGGGCCAGGACCCCAGAGTTCTAGCTCAGGCGCATCGTCTGCCTTCCATTCTTTAGCCTCGTTTCTTTATTTCTTTGCCCGAGTTTAATTTCTTCAAGTATGTGCCTCCCCTCTCCCCTCCCCCACGCCCTGCCCTGCCCCCTCCAAAAATCTGCAAATAAAATTCACGGCTCCCTCCCTGGTTCAGTAGCTGGAAACAGCTGGTGGGTTTTGTGTAGCCACTGAACCAGTGGGGGGAAAAGTTTTGGCAAATACTCGGGAAACCCAGGACAGAGGAGGTAGGTAAACTCAGGAAACTGTCTTCATGAGTAAATGAAGGAAACAAAGGCCGCCCAGCGGGAACAGAAGGGACACACACTCCCTCTGAATAGCTCCCTAAAAACAGAGCTGAAAAGGAAGAAGGCCGTTTGCTTCTGGGAATCCAATAAATTGTTTCAGGAAGTGAAAGTCTGTCCCGGCTAATGGAGCTGTGATTGACAGCGCTTCTCATTATGGAGCCCATCAGGGGACGGGGCGTTCGTTGCTGTTTAGGGGCGAAGTGGGAGTGTGAGGGAGCCCAGGTGGGAGTGTCAGTCTGCACCCCGACACCCCCTCCAAGGAAGACCACCCGGAGAGCGAAGGGCAGCCTTCAGGAGCTCCGCCCTTTCACCTGGTGACACATCCATCATCTCAGCGTTGCTCAGGAATCTACCCACGTCGTCCCCAGAGCCTGCCCTGCCCCCCACGGTTCCTGCGGAAATGGGGGTCGGGGGTGGGCAGTAGGGACAGGACCAGTTTGAGGCTCTGGACAGGGATCCTCCCAGGCGTGATGGCATGATCACCTGGCATCTGTAAAGGCTTTCTTCTGTGAACCTGTGGTGCAGTGGGGAGTCTGTTAAGGCAGTTACGGGGCATCTTCTGTTAGGTGACAACAGAGACATAGTCGTCCCCTTTGTCCAGGAAGGACCAAATCGGAGTGGGGGGGAGGTGGGCTTCAGTGAACCCAGAGTGATTAATCATTATCCAGGACTCCAGAATGGGCTGTGGCCGGAGGGGGTATTTGTGTGGTTGAGCTCCCCCTTCTAGAAGCTTGAAGGTGTGCAGAGACCTTGAGGGCTGGTCAGCCTTCACAGAAGGCACGTGACTGTACCTGGCAAGTCAGGTAAAACGTCAGCACCAAGCCCCGGCCAGGGTTATCCACGTCCCCTGGCCTGAGGGACGGGTCAGAAAGGCCTGGTTGTCCAGTTTGTTGATGGGCTGATTGGGCAGGATTCCCCGCTGGAGCAAGAGAGACCCTCAGCCTCCATAACTGTCATTTCCAGAAAGGTGGGGAGCTACTCCAGTGTCCTTTCATTTTGGACTTCACCCATGCTGGTCACCCTCTCCTGGGTCCCAGCCTTGCCAGGTCTCAGAGAGTTATCCCCTCCACAAGCAGTTGGGGGTGGGGGGTGGGGCAGGGTGTTGTCAGGGGAGAGAACATATTTCCTCTACCCTCTTAGGTTCAGTACCTGGGGGCCTGTGAATTAAATTGACAGCAGACAGAATGACAAGAGAAAAGGCATACAAATTTATTAATTTTTAATTTTACATGCATGGGGGCATCCAAGAAAGAAGCGAATCCCAAAAGGATGGTGAGATTTGAGAGCTTATGTACTAACTGTCTTCATAACAGAAAGGGAAGAGGAGAAAGGCCGCTTATGGGAAAACAAACAACTTTTAGGAAAGATCACTGGGCCCTTAGGAGGTGACAAAGTTTATATGGGTGTGGTGCCAACTTCTCATCGCTCCTGGGGTAAGAGTCCCTCCTCCCTGGTCGATGAAACTCCCAGGGAGGGGATTTACAGCCATTGAGCTCTTCTTTATGGAGGATCTGTTTGTAGGCAGATACAGGTAGCTCAGAGAAAGCCTTTTCCTGCATTTGTTGACTCTCAGATATCTTCAGTTCAAAATAATCCTTCTGCCTGAGTGGCATATCTTGACCTTCCTGACAGTGTGGGTGTTAGATCTCTACCACTTCTGTAACAAACGACCACAAATTCAGTGGCTTAAAGTCATAGAAATTCCTTATCTTACAGTTCTGGGGGTCAGAAGTCCAAAATGGGTTGGAGACCTCTGCATTCCTTCTAGAGGCTCCACGGGAGCCCATCTGCTTGCCTTTTCCGGTTTCTGGAAGCTGCCCTCTTCCCCTGGCTCGTGGCTCTGCGTCACTCTGACCTCTGCATCTGCCATCACATCTTCTCTGACTCCAGCCCCGCAGTGATACGGCCACAGTGGGGTCCCAGAGTCACCGGTTCCAGGTATTAGAACATGGACAGCTTTGGGGAGCTTTTATCTGTCTTCCTCATTATCCTTTTCTCTTTAGAGATTGTGGCCCCATCATCGACCCCCGACCCGAATCGTGGCCCTGCCTACATGTTTTTCTCCATCCAGATACCTTGATCTCCTTTGCAGGGAATTAGGTCTCTTTGGACAGTGCTGTGAAGGAGTCTCTGACTCCAGCTCTGCTGGAAAACCAAAAGGCCCATTAAGCAAGGACACATGTGGAGTCTGGGCCTGGTGTCGCCACTGTCTGTGACACCATCTTGAAACACCAGCCGCTTCTGATACACATGTCAGTGGGCTGGCGTGTCCCAAGAGGCTGCCTTTACTCTTGGGTTAGTGGATGGTAGGTATATCGTGAGGTTGGTTGCCTCTGTGAACTTAAGTATTTGTTTAAGTGATTCACAGGCTGCCCACCAATTGTAGATGCTCTGATATTTACTGATGCATTTTGTGTTCTTAAGCTGCAGGAAATAGGGTTCCTTTTTCATCTGGGTTTAGCTACACTTTAAATTTAGTAAACTAAATCCAGGGCCGTCCACGTAGTTGAAAACGAAGAGCACAGATTCTCTCTCTTATGCAGTGTGTTGGCTCCTGTGAATCCCATTACCACAGCCTATACTACAAAGGCAGTTCTTTTCCCGCTGTGATGTATTTATTTATCCGTCTGCCTCTATTCACCTGTAGCCCAGAACCTGACACAGTGCGGCACCTCACTCCTAGTGAGTGTTCGATTGACATTTCTTGAAAGAATGAATGCTTCATAGGGCATTAGATGTTGGTGGTAATCAAATCAGATTCAAAGAACTCACTTCAAGTAAGGGGAAGAAGGAGTCTATATTTCAAAGTATAGAGGTGGAAGGGAGCTGACATTCATCACTTCAGGGAATGGAAAAAGAAGGGGCGGAGACCGTACTTGGGGTGCTGTGCAGAGCAGGAAATGTCCAGGAGGAGAGGGTGCAAGCCAGACCAGTGATGTGGGCAGCAGCAGCTAAGTCCATTTTGTACATTTCTACGCAGCTGGCTTTCTCTCAGAGAGCGTGCACTTCTGTGAATTTTTTTTTCCTTCAAAGAAAACATACAAAATTAAAGTCAGTCCAGTCAGCCGCTTTAATGCAACGCGCAAACTTCCATGCTGTTTCCCTGGGCAGGTCTACACGTTTCCTCACTGTTCCGAAAAGAGCGTATTTACCTCTGTGCCTCTTGGTGCCCCGGTTGCCAGGACTGCGTTCCAGGAGACGTACTGTCCAGTGACCACGAGGTGGAGATGAATGCCCACTAGGCCTTGGGTGTGCTAGCATATGACTAGGTGGTGCCTGACTAAATAATAGCATAGTAAACCCTGAGGTTCCCCTGAGGGCCCGTGTCTGGTGGGGAAACCCAGAGTCTGGAATGAATCTTGTCCCATGTAGATTTCATGCTCATGTCAAGTCCTTGTGTCCCGCTGGAGAACAAAGACGAGTTTGCATAGAAGAAAAGGGAGGTGGTTTAACCAGAAAGGCCGTCTGAAAATTAGATTCCTGTACAGTCAGCATTAATGTGCTGCTTTTCAAACATATAAAGGGGGATTGAACTGCAAGAGTGTCAGTGATAAAGGGTGCATTTGTGGAATGATAACCTGATTGGCGTCCCTGCCTTTTGAATGGCTGACGAGGTCTAATTGGCGTATAACGCCCTATAAATTTATTAGCGGGCCTCGCCTCTCATTGGTGGACCTTCTGCTGTTAACCACCAAGAAATTACCAATTTTCAGGAGTTAGTCACTCAAGTCGCACTATAACTGGATTTAAAAAAAAAAAAAAATCCACGCGGCTCATGTTATAAATCAGGCTTATGCCTCATACTTCAGGTCTCCAGCAGCAAATTAGTCCCTTGGGTAGGGGAGTTTGGGGCAAGTGGGTTGCAGGGAAGAGCCCGTATTTACCGGGAAGCCCCACTACCCCCCACTTCTCCACTCAGCCGTTGCCTGGCCCAGGGCCCCAGCTGTGCAGGCCACCGCCGGGCTGGGTAGAAATTGCAGTTTTGTGGCCATTCTTGTCCAGCGCTTTGATGTTCTCAGGGATACTTTCAACCCCCGGGCATATCACGCAAAGAGGACACATCCACCCTCTTATTTCGGGAGCATAATAGAAATATGCAGTATCAGACACAATTATTTCAATTACTTCTCTCTGGTGTTTGAGACACACACTCAAGAGTCACAAATTAGAAAATAATATTCACGTGTTTCTTCTAATGGGTAACAGATTAGCGGCATTTTATCTTTTAAAATAATTTCCAAATGTGCCCCGGAGAGACTGGGAAGGGGCGGGAGAGAGGTGTGGAAACGTAGACACGGCTTTTCCAGGCGAGCCAGAGGCCCCCGTTGGAGCCAAGAACTGGGGACGGCGGTGTGCAGGAGGCGCGTCTGCAGTGTGCTCTCGGTTGTTCAGACTTGTGTTATTTTCATCCCTTTTTTTCTACTGGAAACTAGCAGAGACGGGGCTGCACATTTTCTCACTGACCACCGTGTAAACTCAGTCCTCGCTTGTCGATGTACGTGTGAACCCCCTTTTTGATCCCCACGTGCCACCTCTTCAGCCGTGCTTTCTACCCACACCCCCCCCACACATTGGCGTGTCTGTACTCGTTTTTCTGTCCCATCAAATTCCTGAAGCTAATCTGTGCCCCTCAGTCTGCCCAGGAGTGTCGGAGGGGATGAAGACAGAGGCTGCAGTGGCCCCGGGCCCCCAGGGTACCGTGTTCTGATGTGGGGATATCACGTCCCTCTAAATCATAAGGGCCCTCACAGTGCCCTTTTTTTTTTTTTTTTTTGCGGTACGCGGGCCTCTCACTATTGTGGCCTCTCCCGTTGCGGAGCACAGGCTCCGGACGCGCAGGCTCAGCGGCCATGGCTCACGGGCCCAGCCGCTCCGCGGCATGTGGGATCTTCCCGGACCGGGGCACGAACCCGTGTCCCCTGCATCGGCAGGCGGACTCTCAACCACTGTGCCACCAGGGAAGCCCCACAGTGCCTTTTTCATAAAGGAATTGCTTTTTATCAATTCGTGTTTTGAAAATTTGATTTCTTCTACTCTGGAAAACAGGTGGGCAATTTCTTCTAGAACGAAACACACAAGTCCCACATGACCCGGCAGCAGCTGTACCCCACGGCATTCATCCCAGAGAAAGAAGGCTTACGTTCACACAAAGACCTTTTAACGAATGTTCACGCAGTTTTATTTGTAACAGCCCAGAATAGGAGACGTCCTTCAGTGGGTGATCCGGTTAAGCAAGCTGGGACACATCCGTGCCATGGAATAGTACTCAGCAGTGCAAAGGAGTGAGCAGTGATACACACAACAGCTTGGACGGGTCATCAGAGAATTACATTGAGTGAATGAAGCCCATCCCCAAAGACTACAGGCCACATGGTTCCATTTACAAAACGTTCTCGAAACGGCAAAATTATAGAAACGGAACAGACGAGTGGTTGCCAGGGGGTTAGAGATGCAGAGGATGGGCCGGAGGGAGGTGGGTGTGGTTATAAAAGGGCAACCAGAGGGACCCTTGTAAGGGAGATGCTCCTTATCTTGACCGTGGAGGAAGATACAGAAACTTAACCTGTAATGAGATTGCATAGAACTAAATCCATACACACAAATTTGAACAACTGCAAGTAAAATGGGAAATCTGAACACGATGGCTGGATTGTATCGATAGCAAGATACCTTGACTGTTATGTTGTGCTGTAGTTTTTCAAGATGCTACCTTTGGGGGACACTAGGTAAGGGGTGCGTGGAATCTCTCGGTATTTCTTCTAACTACATGTGATCTACAATTATCTCAAATTTTAAGTTATAAAAACAAAGCAAAATCAATGGTGGATTCCGTAAAAAAGAATCAGGACTCCTTAAGGAAACGGCTTATTCCAGTTCTGAGAAAGTAGGACGGACCTAGGACATCCTGCCGTGCCAGAAAGCAAGAGGCCGACAGGGAGTAAAAGGGAGACATGTCAGAAGAGCAGGCAGCGCCCAGGGCCTCCCGCCGGCCAAACTGGAGCAATTTAAGGATCAAAAAGCATCATGTTGATCATAGTTTATGTGACACACTTAGTTTTCTAAAGTCTAAGAATCTACAGTGATACTCCAGAGAGGGGCAGGGGGGTACCTCCTCTTTACAGAAGATGCCAACTAATAAACAGAAAGAATGAGAGAATCGGAAAAGCTCTGTCTTGTAACTGAGAATGTAATAATTGATCGGCGATCATCGAGTGATGCCACAGCACTTGTGGAGGAAGATCTTAGAGGAGCTGGAGATTCACCGGCTCGAGGTATCCGCCCCCAGAGGGAAAGGTCTTAGAGGAACTGGAGATTCACCGTCTCGAGGTATCCGCCCCCAGATCACCTTTTAGTTTTAAGAGGAAGAAGGTTCCAGAGAGAGGACAGGGTCAGGGGCCCTGCTTTAACCCTGCGCTCAGACTTGGCCTTGGGACCACCCCCCCAGTCTGTACCTCCTGATGTGACAGAGGAGAACGTGCCACCTGTGTAATATTCGCAACAGAAATATGTGACCTGAATCAAATCAGACAAAACAGAGTGGGGGACCTTCTACCGTAGAAATAGCTTGGAGTCCTTGAAACAGTCAATATAATGAAAGACCAAAAAGGGGAGGGAACTGTTTGTTAGATTAGAGGAGATGAAAGAAGTGGGGTGACCAGGTGCATCACATCCTCATTGACTGACTTCTGAATTGGAAGGAAAATTCAACTCTAGAGGACATTTGGGGATCATTTGGGGGAAACCGAACATAGACCACATATTAGCAATAATAATGTTATATTATTTTTGAGGTCCTGGAGTATAATAGTATATGAGCCATCAAAAGGCAGGCATGAAATGTCAGAGACTCACACAGTGGTATCTGTATGAGGGAACAAGAGAGCATTCAGATTCTGGATTTTATCTTTAATTGTGGTAAAATACACATAACATCAAATTTACCATTTTGGTCAATGTTAAGTGTACAGTCCAGTGGCAGTAAGTACATTCACAGTGTCATGCAGCCATCACCACCATTCTCTCCAAAACTTTTCCATCTTCCCAAACTTGAAACTCTGTCCCAATTAAACAGTAACTCCCATCCCCTCTCCCCGAGTCTTTGAAAGCCACCCTTCTACCTTCTGCCGCTATGAATTTGACTACTCTCGGGACCTCATGTAAGAGGAATCATACAATATTTTTTGCGTGCAACTGACTTATTTCACTTAGCATCATGTCCTCAAGGTCCACAAATGTTGCAGCCAATATCAGAATTCCCTTCATTTTTAAGGCTGAATAATATTCCGCTGCATAGCTAGACTACATTTTGTTCATCTGTCGATGAACCTTTGAGTTGCACCTCTTGGCCATTGTGAGTAATGCCGTGAACACAGGTGTACAAATACCCCTTTCAGTTCTTCTGGCTATAAACCCAGAATTGGAATTGCTGAGCCCTGCAGTAATTCTGTTTAGTTTTTTGCGGCGCCTCCATACTATTTTCCCAGGGTCTGGATTTTTGACACATTAAAAATGGAGTTTTGGCTGTCTCGATGAGATGCTTTTTTTCTAAAAGCCTTTTTAAAGTCTCTCAAACATCCTCATGCACAAGGACAGATTGGAAAGCCCAGAGCATGGGCTTGAGAGCAGAGACTTGCCCTGGTCTCCTGGCTGCCCCAGCGAGCGGTCCCACCTTGGACAAAACCATCCGCAGAAAGGGACTGGGCTGATGGAGCTTCCCAGTTACGTCAGGTTGTAAAATATATTTAGGGGGTAGATGTGGTAGTAGCTGGTTCTTAGCGTTGCCAAGTTAGGAAATTAAATAAATCATTTACTATCACCATGATTTCGTGAAAGGACATGTTAGCATCCAGAAAAGCAGAAAGAATGTAGCATCAGAAAAAGGCCTGCCTTAAAAATTTAAAAATCTAGCTTTATGGAAAGCTCACTACAGTGGATTGGCCACAGCTTTGCCACCAACTGATACTTGAAAGCGACTGGCCTGTCCTGGGCCAGCTAGAGAAGTTATGGGGCTCAGTAGAGAATGAAACTGTGCAGCCCTTGTCCAGTAATTAGCAGGAATTTCAAGACAGCACCCTTAGACCATTACACCAAGCACAGGCCCCTTCTGAGCTCAGGGTGCAGCTGCAGAGCTTGCACCCGCCCAGATGAAGCTGGCATCGGGCTGGTGAGCCCCCGAGGTCTTCTTCATGCCACTGTGCTAAGATTCCCTCTCCAGGAAAAAGCTGAGCAGATAGACTCGAGTGTCGCCATTAATGTTTTAATGTCTTAATGTCAAAGACAATGCCACTGGGCAAGTTAAACTCTGTGTCAGTTGTGGAAAATAAAACATCTGACCAATTTCTGCCTTCCGATCCCATTAGATAGAAGTTTGGTGATTTTAAGGAAAAAATTTAGCTTTAGCTTCTTTCATAGTAAATGCTTTCCTTACTCCAGAGAATTCACGAATACACTCCTGATGGATCATTCTTGGGATCAGCCCCACCCCTTCACAACCAAATTTAGAAAAAAACACTACCTAGTGGATGTGTCGATTTGGGTCTAATATTTTTAACATTTAAGATTAGTTGAGAATGAAAAACTAGCATTCTTCATTTGTTGGGTTTTCTCTAAGAGGGTCTCTAATAAATTTTCAGTTGTCATTACATTGGAATGGAATTCATCTTGGCCCGTGTGAGTGGCTGCTGGCAAGTCCTCCCCACTGTAAGGAATGTGTCAGTCCAGCTGACCCCAATCATATTAGTGTCTTTCAGCATGTTTCTGTGTTTTCATATTTTGAAAAAAGATAACACGCAAATTTGTTTTAAATGCCCTTATCCATTTGCAAACCCTCTGGAATGCTTTTCCTCTTTTAAAGTCCGTTTCGTTGTTGTTGTTATTGTTTTGTTTGTTTTGCCATTGAGGAACCATGGGATTCTTCCAATCCCCTCTGTGCACCCACCCCCAGAAAAAAATTAAAAGGAAATCTACATTAAGATGATTCTTTATTGTTTAAAATCAATCATCTTGTGTCTTAAAAAATAATAATATTACCAAAGACTGTAGTTCTTAAAGCCACTTGGCAGTTTTTACTAGAAACCTACTCAAAACTCTCCATTGCTTTCCAAATGTGTCACCACTCCATAACCTACAGCCTTTCTCTCTCTCTCTCTCTCTCTCTCTCTCTCTCTCTCTCTCT
>NW_021703772.1:4678097-4701580 GCF_005190385.1 Monodon monoceros | reverse complement strand
TGTGTGTGTTTAATGACCACTTAGCCAGCAGCCACCGGGTCATGCTTGGCCCTCTGCCCCACTCCATCCTGTCGCTCGATTTTTCTTTTAAGAAGAGCTGTGGAGTTCTTGCTCCCTGGTGTTTAAAGGGCGCTGGTGCACACCCAGCAAAGGCTTATATCCATTTTACAGTATTCCGAGTGGAGGAAAAGGGCCATTTCTCTTCCCTTATCTGTTTATGATGTGATATGTTCCAAAGCCGATCCCATCAGCCACTGTTATGGTGAACTTAATTCGCTGTGATGGGGGTCCCACCAACAGGGCTGCCGCGAGTGCCGCCGAGGTGCGTCCCGTTTCATGCCACATTACGCAGAATCTAGGACCGCCTCACCTGACTGCCTCAGGCTCCCTCTCACTTGGAACAGATTTATCGGGATTTATGCTTTAAAGCAGTTGTCCGCCTTTTTTCTAATGTTGAACTACAGGAACATCCAGTGTGTGTGTGGCTCCTGCAGCTTAGCTGGGGTTACTATGTAAAAACACACACTCAATTTGCGAACTGACTCACAAACTTAGTTTATCAGACTAGCTTTGCACATAACAATAAAGGCATCTGTGCTAAAATTCCAACGAGATGAGCTGTGTCTGTGAGTGGAAATGACAAGGAGGAAGCACAGAGACAAGAAGAGAGTCTGTGAGTGGAGGGAGGAGTGCCACGGCCATGTTCCCCCTTAACTTCCTATGTCTTGTTGTCTTATTTTACGATAGATGAGAAAATAGGGGGAAATAGTGAAAACTTAAAAATATTTTCAATAAAAATATTGAAAATAAAAAACATTGAAAATTTTAAAAATTGAAAAAAATGTTGAAAATATTTCAGCTGCTTCTGGAACAATCTGATGTTCTGCCTTTTTCTACTGGCATAACCTGCTTCTGAAAATGATTCGCTTAAGAGTTAGACTTTCTCGAAATCGCTCTCAGCGTCCCCACTCTGCTTCCTCCCCGCTCCACCTGCCGCCTACGCTGGCCTCTGGGCTCCCTGTGCACTGCCCCCAGCTCTATCCATTGCACCCGGAAGACATCCCTCCACCCCTCCCCTGCCTTCCCTTGACCCACACCCACCTTTTCTAACCTGGTGGCCTCCTGAGCGGACAGTTACAGGGTTGACACAGGTGGGCTCTGGGGGCTGCGATTCCAGGGACCAGCAAATGAATGCAGCAGGTTCTTTCATTCTGGAATGAATTTCCCATGAGTGGAGCCTGAGAACGCAGTGCAGGTGGCTCGCAGCAGGCCAGCGGGTGAGGGAGACTCTCTGGGCCGCTTGCCGGGGCAGAGATTCCACCTCTGTGGGTCACGGTCTGGTGGCAGCAGGACAGCATCCACTGGAGAGGCCCCTCGGCTGCATCTCTGCCTCGTCTGGGAGTGGCCCGAGGTTGAGCTGGTCCCAAACAAGGTGGTTGAAAGCTATGAGTGGGTGGCTGCCCTGGGTGCTGCACGATGTACAGATTTATTTGTCCAAACAGAAGGCTCAGCGGAGGCATTCCGTTGCACAGACCCGGTAAGCGGGGGGATGTCTGGCCCGACTGTGCAGGGCTCACCCAGTCCCAGGGGGGCACCTTCCATCCATCATTTACCTCCCAAGCGGATGCTCGTGGGGGCCTTGAACTTCAGAACCAGCCTCTCCAGAGGGGAAACCGAGGTTGCGGAGAGGGTGAGTGCAGCCACGCTCCCCGAAAGGCCCAGGTCTCTTTTTCCCTGCAAGCACCAGCACATTGCAGACAACCAACAGGTTGTGGAACTTGAGCCGGGTTTTGTGCATTAATTCATCTAATGCCTCCTCATTTCCAGGCCAGCGCGAGCCGGTGACCCAGCCTGACATCTCCTTTATTCCTGCTTTGAGGTTCCGAAGCAAAATCCTCCTAGGTTGCCTCAAACCTTCAGAGGGATGATGTTGCATTTGCGTCACTGCTTGTATCCTGGGATATATTCCCACTCAGCCCGGTCAGGTTCCAAACAGGCAGGTGCTGGGAGATGCCCAGTGCTCATGACAACAAAGCCACGAGGGCCCCAGGCCTCCACCTGGACCTCGGACTAAGGTGTGGGGGGAGACTAGTGCCCTTACCCGCACCTTCTGGGACGGCGCAGGGCTGAGCCTCTCGCGCGGGGCCTGCACCTGAGCACAGACTCTCACTCCTGGGCTGCCGGGGCCGCAATCTGCCCACCCGCCCCCAACCCCTGCCGCCTGGCACACTTAACAGTGACTCGCCGAAATAATAAGCCTAATGCAGTTGACTTTATTTAATTAACAATGATCCTGTTCTGTTCCTCCGAGCTCATAAAGCACCCTGCAGGTTGGCAAAAACACTCATAATATTGATCCGAAGTCAGGCAGGATATTTATTTTGTCTTTGCCCCGCGAGCATAAATCCTTGTCCATTGCCTTCTGCTCTCTGCATGTGGGATTTACAGTGGCCAGTTTCTTAAAAGCTTTTGGTAATTAAGGAATAAATAGCCATCAGTCTTTGTTGGCTGCCCTCCCCCATCCCGAGGCCGGCCCCCTTGGCAACGCGGCCGGGGGAGAAAGCATGCGTGCCGGGGCTCGCAGTGGGCCGGGGTCTTCCCCTGCAGAGAGAGGAAGCCCCTCTGTTTTCCTAACATATTGTTCCAGCCCCCTCTACCATGCCTCCCCTTCCAGTTCCTGTTTTGCTTGAGGCCGAAAGACACTTGGGAAATTCCTTGCTGCTAGCTAGCGCTTTTCTTTCCTCTTCCTGGCCTCTTGGGTCACCATTTAAAGCCGTGCAGGTCTCCTCCAGTTTCTCCACCTCACCCCAAAGGACATTCCTCCACTCCCGTGCACTTTGCTACAAAATCTCCTTTAAAATTACTGTTGAGAGACTTCCCTAGAGGTCCAGTGGTTAAGGCTCCACACGCTTCCAGTGCAGGGGGCACGGGTTTGATCCCTGGTCAGGGAAGTAAGATCCCACATGCCGCGTGGGGCGCCCAAATAAATAAATAAAGTCACTATTGAAAAATCCTTTCCCACCCCGTGAGGGGAAAAGAAAAAAGATGTTTCTGGAAGAAGCAGTTTGATAAGCACCCAAAAAGTTCTTGGCCTTCAAACATTTGGGAGGAGGGTCTCCCATCAAAATGAACACATTCGGCTTGACACTGAGGGGGCTTCTGGGAAAGGCCATGCCTGCCCAGGGTCCGAGCCAGAGAAAGCCTCGTTTGTGGAGATGGGAAGGCTGACCACTCCGCACGTCACCCCAAAACATCGTCCATCCTGCCTCCACGGTGGGCCCCTTGAGGACCCAGGGAACGTCTGGCCGCGGCTCCCGTGTCTGCTCCTGGGGACCACAAAACGGTGCTGGAAGCCAATCAGAAGCTTTGTGGTTATTTGCTAAAATGGTCTTTGCTGGGAAGCCAGCACGTTAACCTTGTTACCCCGGGCCCTCCCTGCCAGACGCCAAGCACAGCTGGTGGCAGCTGAGTGAGGCCGCATCCCTGTAGCCCTCCGGTGGACAGAGGAGGGGCCACCGACCACATCAAGACGGCGTTTCTCTAAGGGGCGTGGCGCGGGTCTCGTGCGGCTCCAACTCAGCCTCAGCTTTCCCGAAGGGTCTTTGAGACCCGCCCTGCCCTTAGCTCCTCGCTGACAGCACGCGTTTGCGGTGCTCCAGTGACGTCATGGCCACCAGCAGTGACAGGTGCCCGCCCCCCGGGACCCGGCTGCCTAGAGAAGCTGCTGTCCTGAGTGCTGGCATCTGCATTGGCTTCCGTTCCACTCCGTCTCCCACACACACGCTGGTGACTTCCTTTCTCTTCATTCTGCATTTATGGTTATTCCCAAATAATTTGGGTAAGAAAAAAATGGGAGAGAAAAACCCTCCCTAGTGCTGATCTAGACAGGTTGTCTGGATGAGCACTATATCCTCTGCCAGGATGGAGACGCTCGAGATCGTCTGCACTGCCCGAGACAGCAGCCGCCAGCCCTGGCGCCACTGAGTACTTTACCCGTGTGACGCGTCTAGAGGAGCGGGACTTGTTGTTTTATCTGGATTAATTTAAACACCTGTGCGTGGCTCATGCTGCCCCTGGAGTGGTACAGCTCTAGATTCTCCAAAGCGACTCACACTTGACCCATCACCACGTGGTGAGGTGATTGAAGAGAACGGGCGGGCGGAGTGCTGGGGACTCAGCTGGAATCCCACAACGCAGGCGATGCCCTTCCAGCTGGGATCAAGTTTCCTTATTTGGGAGGTGGCAGAGCCCGGAGGAAGAGCTCAAGCAGTGACCACCGGGGACAGCCGCTTGGGCCGTCACAGGTCGGGGACCCAGCAAGACCATCTTCACCTTCTAAAATGTGGGGGAATGATGGTAGGACCTACCCCACCAGGTGCTGTCAGAATGAAACCAGATAATTACTCAGCCTAGCGGCTAACACATCAGAAGTACTTAATAAACGTTAGCTCTGATGCTGTTGGGGATTTTCCTAGTGTGTGTAACAGAGTCCAGCTATTTTAACAGTGACCTGTCCATGGTTGATCACTGCATGACCATTGCTTGGTAAATAAAGGTCAAGGAAGGATGAGAAAGGCTTAAAGTTTACTATAAAACTGCAAACAGAGATTAACATATACACAGTACTATATATAAAACAGATAACTTGGGCTTCCCTGGTGGCGCGGTGGTTGAGAGTCCACCTGCCGATACAGGGGATGAGGGTTCGTGCCCCGGTCGGGGAGGATCCCACATGCCGCGGAGTGGCTGGGCCCGTGAGCCGTGGCTGCTGAGCCTGTGCGTCCGGAGCCTGTGCTCCGCAACGGGAGAGGCCACAACAGTGAGAGACCCGCGTACCACAAAAAAAAAATAGGAAAAGCCGTGTCCGTCAATTCCAGACTCCACCCTTTTCCCCATCTTCTGAAGCTTGCCACAAAAATGACCCATCTCTTTTCCTGCGTTTCCTTTATGTCATGATTTCCCAAAATATGGCCACAATTCTGCCGTCACACATGCATGGTGTTCAGCATTCGACATGTAGGTCACTCGTAAGAACACGGCGGGTGTTCCAGGGTCTGGAATCGTCCACAAAGCCGGTCACTGTTGTCACCATCGTCACCGTCACCAGCAGCACCATCACATAGGCGCTCCTGCGGCTTGGAGATGGCACCTCCTCAGTGGGGCCTCGCGCTATTTACTGGTGCTGGTAGTTGATTCCATTTGGCAGGCACTAAATCTGCGGGTTGCAGGTGAGGTGCACCCCCGGGATCACCTTTGGTGGAGCCTTGGCCGAGTCAACACCCCTCAAGGTCAAGTGCGGCAAAGCCTCATCTGTCAGGCTGCAGGCCTAGCAGACCAGCTGAGCCCAGCAGACCCCACAGGACCCTGGAGTCACGGCTTCTGAGACCTGGGCCCCAGGCTCACGCATGAGGCACTTTCCTGGGCCCAGAGGGCATGGAAGGCTACCTAGAAAGGGTTTCATCTTAGGCAAGAAGGAGAGAAAATATTTACTATTGTGCCTTCGATTGTATCTTGTCTTTCTCTTTGGGGGGATTGGGTTGGTGTCTTGTGATGAGTGGCCCGTTCTCTCATTTTCCCTGGTCCCGTGCAGCTGATTTATTTAAAGGTGTGTCACCGCAGGGCTCAAATGAGGAGCGGGGCCTCCTCCTCTCTGCTGATGGCCAGCCGTGCCAATAATTCATTTTTTAGCTCATTAGCTAACGGAGGCTGTGAGCAGTGAGCCTCCAGGGGACTGGAATGAGGTGAGGTGATGTACTGCCAGCTACACTGCTCTTGAACTGGCCTTCCTTGGGGAAAAAGAAAGGCTGGGCCGAGACAAGCCGGGAGTCCCAGAAGCAAGATTGGGACGTCAGAGTCACCATTAGGGTATCTGTGCTTTGGCATCATGGTTTCTTGGGGCGAATGGTTTTAGACAGAATATTCTCGCAGAAAAGGAATCATTGTCAGAGTATCTGTCTTTCCCATGGTGACTGTTGGCACAGAAGCCAGGTGGAAACAATGGACCATGTGGCTGTCCAGTGTATTAGTCAGACCAGCTGCCATAACAAAATACCATAGACGGGGGTAGAGGAGGCGGAGGGGTTAAATAATACAAGTTCATTTTCTCACAGCTCCGGAGGCTGTAAATCCAAGGTCAGGGTGTCGGCAGGGTTGGTTTCTGTTGAGGCCTCTTCCTGGCCTGCAGACCCACCTACCGGCTGTGTCCTCTCCTCTGTGCACGGGGAGAAAGACCCCCAGCTGTTTCTTCCCCTTCTTATACAGACCAGGACCGTGACCTCAGTCCACCTCGATTACTTCCTAAATGCTCTGTCTTCAAATACAGTCACGTTGGGTGGGGTAGGGCTTCAGCACACGAATCAGGGTGGGGGGGGACACAGTTCAGTCCATAACATCCAGGAAGGCTTTAGATGCCTCAAGGCCACGGGCAGAGGCCAACCAGACTTGGCCCCAGAGGTCCTGACAGCTATGGGGTCGTTTGAATTTGCTGATCACCCCTCACCCCAGTGTCTCAGGTCCTTCTGCACCCTGGAGGGGGAGCCCCACAGGACAGCCATGGGTTTGTCAAGGCCTCTGGCCAAGGTCCTCTCGCCCACCCAGCGGGAGTGTCAGGCCCCACCCCCCTGCCCCCAATGCCACCTCATCACCTGCGATGCCCCCACGGGGAGCGCTTGTGTGCACGACAGCAGTGCGAATCTTGAGATGTTATTCTCTTCAAGCATCACGACAGCCACGGCTGCCATTTGTCAGGGGACCACTGTGTACGGCCAGCACTTCACCGGAACACGTGACTTCAAATTCCAAAACCACCTTGCCTGCTGTAGACGTCACTGTGCCCGTTTTACAGGTGAGGAAACGAGGGCCCAGGAAGTGACTGAAGTTGCAAAAGTCTGCACCACAAAGAAGAACAAAGCAAGCACATGAACGCCAGCCTCTCCAAGGCCGAAACCCGCAGCCTTTTAGCGCAGTGTGGACTCTCTTTTCCCTCCCTCTGGCCACTGCAGGGAGCACGCAGAATTAAGCTTTCCTCCTGGTTTGTCAGCGTGGACAGTGACCACAGGACATAGGCTGTAGCTAATATTAAGTGCTAATGCACGCATGGGGGTTGCTGAATTAGCTCCCACAAAACGGAAACGTTCCTGAATCCCCTCTTCCTTCCAGTTGGATTTCAGCTGTGGAGAAGCAGCACGCCTGACACAGACTCAAGGCCCAGTGGTCTGCCTTCCTTTGCTCTCCGGCCTCCTGGTGTCCGAAAAAAACAAACAAACGCTGAAACATCACCGTCCTGCAGGACCCAGAAGCCGACATCGAATGCTTGTTTTTAAATAACACAAGAAGTTTTGGTGAAGAGCCGTGGTCCTGTCAGATAATAAAAACCATGCATTGAACAGATCTAGGGGCGCCCTTGGTGGAGGTGAGGAGCCGTGTGGACGTGGGGCTGGGAAAGGTGGACCCCAGCGAGAAGGCTGCCTAGAGGCTTTCGCTGCTTTTGTCTCCTTGCAGCATCGCTTGGGGACGGTTCCCAGTATCAAGCCTGTTTTCTGTATTTGAGTTGTTGGAGGCTCTGAAACCCTTACAAATAATCATCACCCCGCTCCAAGCTAAGGAAGCCCAAGCCCCAGGCCCTCCTCCCTGTTCCTCGTTTCACATACATAATCTCAGAGTCTTCCTCTTACAGAAGGCTCCCCAAATGGTATGTGTTTTCAGCCCCACGAAACCTGGACCTGCCTTTATTACGTATTGCGAACGACACTGATTTTTAAAAGCAAAGAACAGCTTAAATGCGCTCATCATTCAGACGCGTGTCGAGTTCAGTGAATTCAGGTGAGCTTGGGGCGGGGCGTTCCCCAAGAGACCACACGGACCACGGCAGAGGAGCTAGAAGCGGGGGTGTCTGACCTCGTTCTTTGGCTGGGGTCTTCCAATATTAAAAAGAAAATGGAATAATTGCAGTTAAGACTGTAGCTACCGTGTTCCATCCTCTGGTTTATCCCTGAATTACTTGGCAATGAGTATTAAAATCAACCGGAGCAGAGTAAAAGAGGTCTGATTTTAATGCCTACCAAGAAATGAGAATTAGCAGATTGGAACTTGAAAATCTGGCTGTATCTCCCCCACTACTGTCCCTTTTCATTTAATTCGCGTTTTGCTCTTCGGTGATTTATGAAATGCATCAACATATGTTTAATACATTTGAAATAAGGTTTTTAAGTAACACGAAAAGCATGGCCCGGCCTGGGGTTTTTTCGTCTTTCACCTCTTCCGGTATTTCCAAGGTGTTGCCGGCGCTTTTGTGCCTGTATTTTGGCCCAAGTGAGGGAGGGTGTGCAGCCGGCCTCCGGGTGCTGGTGTGAGCTCTCAGCTGCAGCCACGTGCTCGTCCTAGAAACGGCCTAATGAAAAGGGTCGGGGGGTCGCTCGGGGGTCCCTCGTATGGACCAGGAAGCGAAGCAAAACTAATCCAGATTTACTCCTGGAAGAAAATGTTTGCCTAAGTATTTAGAAACAGATTAGGGCTAACCCGACACTACATCACTAGGAGCAATGTAAACACGGGTAAAAGGTGTAAACAGGGCCTTTATTCTGTACTTCGAAAGGAAAAATGTCACGGGTAACGAGTTTTCTTTCTCCAGTCCAGCGGAGGCCCCAGGTGATTCCTCTGTGTGGTTTGTAGCTATGTACCCTCCTGACTCCCCCGGAGAAAATGCTGAGTTTTAGGAGAGGGCAATTGTGGATCAGTGTATATGTACGTCTCTGTGGGTAATTACAGTCACTTCTTATCTCTAGGGCTTCTGTTTCTTCTTTCATCAGCCTCATCAAAGAGCATCCGTCCGGGGACTTCCCTGGCGGTCCAGTGGTTAAGACTTTGCCTTCCACTGCAGGGGGTGCAGGTTCAATCCCTGGTCACGGAGCTAGGATCCCACATGCCTCGCGGCCATAAAACAGAAGCAATATTGTAACAAATTCAATAAAGACTTTTAAAAAATTGTCCACATCAAAAAAAAAAAAAAAAAAGCATCTGTCCGGCCTAAGGTCCCCCACCCCACTCCCCCTACCCCCCCTCCCAGCCCCGGCCCCATTCTGTTCCTAGACTCTCTCATTTCAAGAGCTACTTGTGAAATCTCACTTCTGTCTTCTGCATTTCCCCCCCACTTTTTTTCCCCCTAGCAGTGCTGCAGTCTTGAGGAGCAGTCTTGAGGATTACTGAGTTGTTTTCAGTGGTCTTCACCTTTATTAGAAGAGGCAACACCCAAATCCACCATTAGCGGCCCAAGTGCACGAGTAGACGGCCCGGGGTCTTCTCCTTCCGGTCAATATAAACACACCTTGCTGTTGGTTTCTTCTCTCTTTCTTCAGCTCCTCTCTTCCCATCCTGCCCCCTCCTCCCTTCCCCAGCCCTCCTTCCAGATGTCTCAGGCAACATCCTGTCCTCTTTGGGCCCCAGAGAGTGGGCCTGTTATCACTCCCACCCCCCTGGGGTTATGCTCCTGGGGGAGGGGCACCAGCTGCCATGCCCATCTTGCTTCACACCTTCCCTCCCCACGTCCTCCTGCCCTCTGCACCCTGACTCAGCTCTGGCCTCAGGGGGCCACCTGCCTGGCCTCCTAGGCTGGGCCTCAGCCCACTTTCCCTGGAAAACCCACCCGGCTGCTCTTCGTCTTGAAGGAGTTGTTGACGCCCTCACCGAGGCTCCCCCAGGTATCCCGAGAGCTAACGAAGACGAGCAGGGTCACGCTTGCATCTCTTTTCCCCATTGGATTCGCTGCCTTTTCATATGTGGCCTGTAGCAACATTTTCTTCTACGGGAGTGTGTATAAGACCCCTGAGCTCACACACACCCCCTCCCCGGCCGGTGAGGTTGAGAACTAAGCCCTCGAGGTCACACCAGGTGGGAGAGCCCGCCGGCCACCCTGCCCCCTGGACTCCAGCCAAGTGGTCTGTAATCCTGGCTCTGACTGTGGCCGCTTAAAGTGGATCGGGCCTCCGAGCCTGTGGCATCCATCCTGCGTTGGGTGGGACCCCGGGCAGTGGGGTGATTCTTCTGGGGCCACAAAAAGCAGAAGAAATCACATGAGAGCTCAAGGCCGATCCCTGGTTCTCACACCTTAGGACGTCAGAATCCCCTGCAGGGCTGGTTAAAACACATCCCAGGGGTTCTGATTCTGGGGGCTGGGACGGGGCCTGAGAACCTGCATCACTAACAGGTGCCCAGGTGGTGCTCCTGGTGGGGACCCACTTTGTACACTGTAGGGAAGCCTTTCCCCCGAGGGGGGCTTCCTGGTGCCGGGTGAAGACACTTGTCACCGCCCCCTGGACGCCTCCGGACCACACACCACACACACGGTGGTGGCTGGGCAGAGGGGTGCAACCTTGGTTCTGTCTCGCAATCGTGACCTCGCCTGTCTGGTGACTCTTGCAGGGAAGAGAAGGAGAGGTGGATCCGGGCCAAGTACGAGCAGAAGCTCTTCCTGGCCCCGCTGGCGTGTACGGAGCTGTCCCCAGGCCAGCACCTGCTGCGGGCCACCGCCGACGAGGACCTACGGATGGTCATCTTGCTGCTGGCGCACGGCTCCCGGGACGAAGTGAACGAGACCTGCGGGGAGGGGGACGGCCGCACGGCACTGCACCTGGCCTGTCGGAAGGGCAATGTGGTCCTGGCCCAGCTTCTCATCTGGGTAGGTCGCCCATGTGCCCTCGGCGCTGCTCCGCGGGCATCATTCTGGGAGAAGGTTATCGTTGCCTGCCTGGAAGTGGGAAGCATTAGTAATAGGGACTTTAGGATTTGGGGTGGGGGGGCTCCCTTTCAGCCCACCTGTGTGAGGGCACACACAGAGCACCAGTTTAAAAGGGAGGAATGAGGTCTCCTTACGCGGGCACCGTGGTCCACTTTGCGCAGCATTTGCTAGCGTTTCTGCTTAGTTCATCTTTGGGATGACCCCCGCCTTGGGTCAAGCGTAGTTGGTGATGTTCCTCTTGTTGCTTTTACAAAAGACTCCCATCATCGTTTTGTGGGGAAGGGGTGGAGAGAGAGGATATAAACTGAACGGTTTATGTGGTTTTCCCGTTGCCACACCTTTGGATTTTTCGTTCACATAACACAAAAATGCTGGACCCTAGACTTTGAGCTTTGATGTGGTCGGAGTTTGTCAAAGGGCTTCTTCTGGACTCTTCCGATTAATTTCCGCTGGGGAGAGTTATCTTTTTAATCTCTGTTGAATCATTTGCCATGCAGCTTGAATGGGGAGAAGAAAGGGAGAAAATGACTGTGCCACCAGGAGCTGCTTCGGAGAAGCCCACACCCCCTCCCTGGCCGCTGCCTGCATGCCTTTGGGGTCCTTGGCCACAGCAGATCCCCATTCGAAGGGTGGCAGAAAGCTGCCCATTGAGAGGGTCCTGGGTAGGGAGGGGAGGTGTGTGCTCACCAGTAGTGGAACACTGTCCAGAGGTGGGTCACCTGCTGGGGGCTCTTCTGTTCCCAACCCCAGGGGCAGGCGATGGGTCTGTCCAGCACAGCTGAGAACGATGCCAGTTTCTACATATTTTTACCTGACTCTTGGGATGGCTGTGATGGGAGAATTAGATACACAGATATCAGAATCACTCAGTGTTCAGCTTCATGTTAGCAGTTGCATATGAGTCTGCTGGGGCTGCCCTGACAAAACACTACAGACTCGGGGGGGGGGGGGGGGGTTAAACAACAGAAATTTATTTTCTCACAGCTCTGGAGGCCAGAGTCCAAGTCCAAGGTCAAGGTGAGGGCAGGGTCTTTTTTCCCTGAGGCCTCTCTCCTTGGCTTGCAGACTTCTCTCTGTGTCCTCACAGGGCCTTTCCTCTGTGTGCACGTGCATCCCTGCTGTCTTTTTCTCTTCTTATAAGGACACAGGTCATATTCGATTAGGGCCCCACCCATATGACCTCAGTTAACCTTAATCACCTCTTTAAAGGCCCTATGTCCAAATACAGTTCCTATGTTGTGACTTCAGCATACAAAGTTTGGGGGAACACAGTTCCATTAACAGATTGCATGCCATCTTTCCCCCTCAAATTGGCCAAGAGTTCCTTTAATGCTAATGCTTCCTGAAGACGAGAGATGAGACTCCCATCCATGGTGGTGGAAGTGGACATCAGTCCACCCTTTCTCAAGATCCAGAAGCTTAAAACTATTTGTGTCATTTAATCTCGTATTACCCCTTCTAGTCATCACTCTGACAGTCAGAGATCCTGAGAAAGGTTCAATATGAGGATGTACATCACAGCACTATTTAGACCAATGACAACTTTAAAACACTATGTGTAGGGACTTCCTGGTGGTCCAGTGGGTGAAACTCCATGCTCCCAATGCAGGGGGCCTGGGTTTAATCCCTGGTCAGGATTCGATCCCCACATTCATGCCACAACCAAAAAAAAAAAGATCCTGCATGCCACAACGAAGACCCGGCACAGCCGAGATAAATAAATTTTTTAAAATAATTAAAAAAAAAATAAAACACAATGTGTAGCTACCGAGGACAGAGTAACTGAGTTATGTTCATACGGAGGAATATTATATGGCTGTTATATGTCATGCTTTTGAATAACTTTTAATGATCTGAGAAAATGATCAGAGCACCAAGTTCAGTAAAAAAAAAAAAAAAAAAGATAAAAATTATTTGTGCAAGTTTTATCTCAGTTATTCATATATGCATTTAGATTCAAAGAAGAACCATTAAAAGGAAATCCGCTGAAAGATTAACCAAGATTATCTCTGAATAGTGAGATTATACGTGATTTTTTCTTCTTACGCTCTTATGTATTACCTATGTATTTCCTTCAATGAAAATGAATCGCCTCTGAGATCAAAAGAGTGATCCTTTTTTGTGTTTATAATTGGAAAGTCAAAATAGAAATAGCAAAACTAGAGTTATCCTTGGTCTGTTTCTATTGCACAGGGGAGGGGCTTTTCGATGCAAAAAGCACACTCTTTTCTGAAAAGAATACACCTGGCGGGGGTAGGGGGGACGGGGGCAGGGACACTGGACTCTGGTCTCCCCCGCGGGTTCCCGGTAGCGCGTCCCAGGGTCCGCATCTGCCCCAGCTGCCTGCGGGGTTGAACAAGGCGCCCTGTCCCCTCCCTCCCGTGACCCTAATGCGGTTCTGTTACCTCTGCAGTACGGGGTGGACGTGATGGCCCGCGACGCGCACGGGAACACGGCGCTGGCCTACGCGCGGCAGGCCTCCAGCCAGGAGTGCACCGACGTCCTGCTGCAGTACGGCTGTCCCGACGAGCGCTTCGTGCTCATGGCCACCCCCAACCTGTCCAGGAAGAACAATAACCGGAACAACAGCGGCGGGAGGGTGCCCACCATCATCTGAGGACCGGCGGTGCCCGCAGCCTCCCGCGCGCCCTCAGGGATCACGCCACGTGAGTCCCATCGCGTTCCCTCACTCCTCCTGGTGGTCCCCAGCCAACCCCCCACGCCTCCACCCCACCCCCCTCACGCCAAGTGAAATCACAAAACCCGGATGGTCCTCAAGGGGCGAAGAGGAGGCCCGGAGGCTGCAGCATTGATTCCTTTGCATAAATTCCCCTGATCAACACACAGGAGCGACCGGCGGGCCTGGGTTCGTTGATGGTAGCACACGGCGCCGGACCCCGGTCCCCCCTCCGGTGGCCGGGAGACAGAGCGTGGCACAAGGGGCGGGACGTGGGGGAGGGGAGGCGCGCAGCCAGGAGAAGGGGCAACTCTCCTTAACTGGCGGTTCAGCACATCAGTACATTTCACCTCTACCAGACGGAACGCTTGGCTTTCATCTCTTCTCCGAGGAGCTTGACGGCATAAATCAGAAGCAAGCAGAGTTTGTCAGGTTTGAAGCCCCTATGATGGTATGTGTCAAATCAGTTGTAGCTAATCTGTCCAGGGAGAATACCGGCTTCATTACACTCGGGCAGTTGAGTTCTTCCAGCATTACCGCTGTTTAATAGGACACGATTAGTCATCACCGAGAAGGAAGCGTATTAGCCGAGGAGGTAGTTACACAGCACGCTCTGACGATTGCCGCGATGTGATTGCAGTACTCTTAGAAGCATCGTATTATCCCAGACATGTTCTTTCAGGCCCTTGGAGCCCTCCTTTCTAAATTCACTGTCATAATTTAGTATCTGTTTAATTTTTCAGTCCAAAGAGAGGAAATCAGTTGCCGAGTATTATTTGACTGCAGTCTCCTTGGCGCAGAAACAAAATGGAAAAAATAAATAAGAGTGACTTGGAAGTTCAAAAGGAAATCACGAATTCAGCTGACGACAGCATTTTGGGCACATTTAGTGAACTAAGTAAATGCGTAAAAGGCTGTTTCTTTGCCCAAACCTGAGAGGTAGTCTGTGTCCTTTTGCCGAGGTGGGTGTCTTGGGTCTCAGTCACTCGGGGGCCACGTTGCCCAAGTCACACAGGCTTCTGTATTCTGTCTTTAGATGAGATGTGTTGAAAATCTATTTGAATAAAAGAAGTTCATAAATATGCATTGATTTCTATACAGACAAATGGCACCTCTGTTAATTTATAAATTGAACTGGATGTGAACTAATAATGTGCAACTAGTTGAGATAAGAGGGTTACAGATCATTGTACACGGGAAATATTCCCAGCAGTAAACACTTCCATTAATGTGATATACAGCTTCTAAAAAGGAGCATATCAGAGTAAGATGGTGGTACAATTTGCTTATTAAAATCAAGAAAGGGGGGGATACAAGCATATTAGAGAGGGAGAGAGGCATGTGAGTCCTTGTTACTGGAAAGCACGATTTAGATCTGACCCTACTTTTGCCCACCCAGAGGAACAGGCTGTGGCAACGCGGGGGGGTGACTTTCCAAATCCCAGACCCGGGCGCTTTGCAGAGGTCCATCCTGACCACCGCTGCCAATCTGGGAGCACAGACTGACTCATGAAACGCCCTGAGACTTTTTTTGTTGGTTTTTTTTTTTTTTGCCTGGTGGCCAGGCCCATCATTTTAGTACATCACCCGATTTGCCGTCGTCACGGTTTCTGGCTGCTTCAGACTTCGGCCACCTTCAACGTGGTGGCCAAACATAGTAAACCAGATCGTGACACCTTAGGTGAAAAAGAAAAGGGGGCAACTGTGCCTTGAGCCCTTTGGCAGTATGAGGGGGGAGAGGGCGTCACCTTGAAGGACGGCATGGGACTGATGTAGCACAGAAACATAGGGCCACGTTCACCCTGCCGCCTCCGGGGAAGTTCCTTGCTCTCATATATTAAACCTTCTATTTTGTAAGAGTTTTTCCTCTTCTTTCACTTTTTAAAAAAAAATTAAAGTAGGTGGGGAAAAAAATAAAGCTTTACACAGTTTCTACCTGGGTCGGTGTTTCATGGGCATTTCTAACCTTGATGCAGCTCAGTGGAACTCGGCGGTTTCCCAGGATAACAGGTGCGGAAGCCTCCAGCCTGGAAGCCTTGACAACAGGCCTGTAATCCCTCCACCCGATTTTTAATTCTGTTTCATCGCTGTGTGGTTATTTTAAATGTGAATAGAGGAAAAAAGAAAGTCCTTCCTGTTTTTGAAGAACGCATTACTGTTGCAATCCAGCCACACGCATTGGCCTCCCCGTTAGCATAGACCTTATGTAGTGAACACAGATAGAGTATAAACGAAATTCTTAAATTATTTCATTGTAGTTAACTCCCACTGTAGGAATGCTTTATCACAGTGAAGCCTTCTTTTGAAAAGAAACAGAATTCCTTGTAAGGCTTCTCTTTGGGATGTATATGGGTGTGTACAGATTATTATATGTGTTTATAATATAATATTTTCCCAGATGACTTCTTTTTTCGCTTAGCCTTTCACGACCTGAATGCTAGACTGGTTTCTTCCCTTCCCTCCCTCCAGCGCTGGGACTTCATTGATTCCTCCTTAGAAAACTCGACCCCTCTCCTGCTATTTTTAGCGATATTGATCTGCTGCAGGGGGCAGCCTGCTTTCTCGAGCCCGAGTTTTGGCAACAGAGAAAAGGCGGTAGTGGGTTTCAAGGGTTTTCTTTTAAAATAAAGGTGACCGGCGGCTCGTCTGTTTGTATGTCAGTGTCAAACTAGAAGTCCTTTCTTTGCTGACAACGCTCTCATTCCCATCTTAAAGCCTTACTAACACCAAGGCCAGAGAAGCAAGGACCCAGGGCCAGTGTTAGAAATAACCAGTTGAGGAAGGGGGTCCAGTTTTCATAGTTTATTTCCATGTAAGTTCAGGGACATGACAATGAGACAGGAAGCCACCACTGCGGAATCCACGTTAACCTTTTCTATTCAGAATTCAAATTTTTCCTTGACGAGAAACCCACTGGCTGGGGAAGGCATATAATAAGGTGGCCGCGTGTGAGGGCACCTGCACAGGTGAGCTGGGTGTATTGCAGACCTCTCTGGATTTCTCTTGTGGCCAAGAGAACCCTGCGGAGAAAGGAGCCTTGATTCTGACGGTGCATGGGTGGACCTCGAGTACTGGGGTGGACAGACAGATGGTTTACCAAGCCAGGGTCCCGGGTTCCTTCCGTCTCCGGTCTTCCCAGTAGATGAGCAGTCGAGGGTGAGTGAGTGACGTTAGTGCCATGAGTCTTTGGTCCCATAAGCAGGTACAGTTTCCTGTCCCCCAGGAAGCCCGCCCTATGTGGAATTATCCCAGAAAGCAGGTGAGGGCAGCGGGTGCTTGCTGACCGCTGGGCTGTCGGGTACAGGAGAGAGCAGCTTTTCCTGAATTACTCTGGCCTGCAATCCTTAAAGCAGCACCTTTCCTGCAGGGCCACGAGTCCAGGCTATGGCCCTTGTAGCACCGGTGCAGGGCCGTACACTTCTGCCCCCTCCTCTGAGGTTTTGTGCCGCCTGATGCGGTCCGCTTGGACCCAGCCTCGGCCTCCAGCATCAGCTCCGGGCCTCCCAGTTTGGTGCCACCTGAACACATTCAGGCTCATTCCCCACATTTGCAAAGGAGCTGTCACTACTTCATTAGGGAACAATAGTCCAACAAGAAAGGCAGCCCTGGGGCCGAGCAGACCTGGGTTCACCTGGCCTTGCCGTCCCATCCAGCTGCCCAGGGTCCTTCCTCAGCTGTGAAACCCTGTGGCCTTGCAGGGTGTGGTGACGTTTGGACCAGTGTGGTAAATGCCGGCCCCGATGCCCAGCCGGGGGCGGGATGCTCAGGAGAGCAGAACGTGGATAGGACGGGGCCAAGAGCGCCAGCCAGGAAACCTGCCCCAGCCAGTGCCCTGGGGGGGTGGGGGTGGCCAGGCCCTCCCGTCGAGGCTCTGACCCTCCTTTGTCTCTGCTGAGCCCGGCGTCGCCGTCGTCGTCGTCATCGTCCTCGTCGTCGTCGGTGGGAGCGAGGCTCTCCGAGGACCCCTGCTTCCGGGCAGCCCCTCCCCCAGGGGTGAGCCCGCACTGCCCCCTCCCCGTCACTCACCGCCACGCGCCCTCCAGCCTGAGTCTGAGTTTGATTTTCTAGGGGACGGAAGGGTGAGTGTCCCCTTCAGGCCCTTCACCCCCGCTGCTTCTGGCCAAGACCACCCTTCTCTCTCCCGCACCCTCTGCTGTGTCGTCGATCCCAAGGCCTCTGTCCTTCAGACGCCTCCTCCGGCACTGAGAGGCCGCTGGGCACACTCGTGTTTGGGGCCCGTTCAGTGTCCTTATCCTGCTTCTGCTTTAAAACCAGAGCTTCTTGCAGGCACCCTGGGCTGGCAGGGTGTGGCCTGAGGCTCCAGGGCCGCCTTCTCTCTCCCTCTGTCCCTCATTGAGCTGCTGTGGCTGGTCAGTGACCTTGTCCTGGGCCTGCCCTTGGTGGTACCATCCTCCCCCTTGGGAGTGGCCATTGGCTCCTGCCCAACCCCCAGCCTGAGCTGTGCTCACGGGTGATGTGGGCCCCGGTGGCTCCAACCCCGCCAGCCCTTTCTCTTTGCATTTAGAATGTTCTAGAAGTGGGGGGGGGGGGCTCGGAAGCCTTGCCACAATGTAGGTCCTCAGTGAGTAAAGTAGGGTCAGGTCTCAAAAACTGCTCAGAAGACACAGATGATTGGAAAGCAAATCCGTCACCTCTGGACGGGCTGCTTCCACTCGCTCACATCCTCTCTGTCAGGTGCCCCGCAAGGTCATCGCGACTTCTCTGCAGCTCCCCTGGACCGTATTTATGTCCTTCAAGCAAACAAGCTGAAGAGCCATCAGGAAGGAACTCTGATAGAAACGTGCTGAAGGTACACATCTTTCCTTCCCAGGAAATATAATTCATTCCTAACGGCCTCTTTACACGTGGGCTTCACACGCTGTGAAGTCGTGTCCTGGAGTGATTTTCACCCCCATCCTTCACCAAAAAGCTAAATAAGGGCCTTTGGCATCGAGACTTGCCTTTTTCTCTTTTAGCCCTGGTTTAGACATGTTTCTTTTTGGATTCCCCAAGTGGCTGTCCTCAGGAAGCCCCGTGGTCAGTGGGGCTTTGGTGTGGGCTCCACCCTGGCCAGGCCAGCGCCCCCAGGTGTGGGCAGGGGGCCCGGATGCACACGTGGCCTGCTGAGGCAGGGTTTGCTTCTGCCCTGCTCTGTGCCCTACACTGACAGGTCCTTTTTCATTCAAGTTTCTAAATCAGCTTTGCCTTTCAGTCAAGACATCAGATTCCTTCCAGTTATGCAGACGGGAGAAGCCGGGTGGGCTAATCACTTGGGGTAGATGAAACACTGCTCAGACTTTCAGTTCCATCACTGCCAGGAATTAGTCACTGGAACCCAAGGTGCTGTGACATCTGAGAGAGAAATGTTGCCACACAGGGTCAGCACCTCCACGTTGGACGTTCAACCACCTAAGACGTGATCATCCCCAAACCACAGATTTTCTCCCCCTTAGAAAAGTAATGCTGTCCTAAAACAGATGCTTTTTAAAAATATGAATAAATTCCCTGTCTCATTTTGGATGTCTGCTGCTTTTTAAACATAGATTGACACTTTTTTCCAGTTGGCTTTTTCAGTCTGGGTCTGAGTTGAAATTAGAGGACATTTCATCAGCAGGGGATTCCGTAAAACGAAAATGTCTGTTTCTAATCTGTGATTTTGTTTCTTTTTAAAGCCCAAATTTTAGAAGTATTTGTTTCACCAGTGTAGCAAGCACCCTCCGCAAAGCAAGGGTGCAGTGACCATGAACTTGAAAACCTCTCCTTAAGGCATTTCACTTATGAGGTGTTGTTTTTGTTGACAGCGTTTGGGGATTTGCACCTTTTTGGTGAAAGTGTCCTTATCTGAGGCCCTCAAGCCATCCAGAAGAAGGCCTTCGGTGCCGGGGAGAGGGCAGGGTTGGGGCAGGCATGCCCAGCAGAGACCCAAGGTGGCTCTAAAGGCTGCAGGTGTACGAGCATGAGCTGCCCCATTAAAAGGACGGGATCGTTGGCTTCCAGCCACCACGGGACACCCGGCTCCCAGCAGGCGCCGGCTGTGCACAAGGAGAGGCAAGGTGGCTGCATGAGTGAGAGGTGGGCTTGAGGCTTGTCTTGTGTTGGGCCTGGCTGTGGCATCTGTAGAGAAGGACCCCTGAGGGTCGTGATCAAGGCGTAAGAGAGGTCCTCGCCTGTCCGAGTGCAATTAGGACTCATCTAGATTTCAGTGTCGGTGAGCGTTCCGTGACCTTCAGCTTTTGAGATGCAGATGAAAGAAAGGAACCAAACAAGATGTGAGAGGGCTGGAGAGGCTTTGGAATGGAGCAAACCCCCTTAACACACCCGCGGTCGGGAACAGTCGCCCCTCAATCAGATTATGCCCCTGTCTCCCTAGTGCCGGACGGCATCCACACCGGCCCGGAAGCTAATGTCTGAGCCGGTTCAAATACTCTTGTAATAAGGAGACTCTGCCCATCCCCTAGAAGGTCATACTCAGAACTGGCTCGTGGAAATTAAAGGTGTGTCAAGGGGCTGGGTGAAGGGCGTCCCGGGTCTCCCCACCCGTGTAAGGACGCCTGTGTTAGAAACCCAGAGTGCCTGGCTTTGTGCAAAGACCTTGGTGAGCAGCCCAGCTGGGGACACTGCACTCAGCTCTGCCCCTGACTGAGCCGCCTGGGGAAAAGGTATATCCCGCTTGGGAGGACAGAGGCTGGACCCAGGGTGCCGTGAGCTGGGGACAAGCCAGGGAGTTAGCGCTTACTGCTCGTGGGAGCCCAACACGCACCTCTCAGCCCCCCAGTCCCACCCACGGGGTCCCGGCAGTTTTCTCACCAGGACTATTACGAGTGCACTGGTGGGCTTGAGTGAGGGTCAGAGCTGTTCCGTGGTGGATAGGCGGTGGGTAGGTATCCTTACAGACTGCTCTGTGGCTGTTCACGCATCTTGGTCTTAGAAATAATGCCTTCTCCAAACCTTCAAAAGCAGCACGGTTTCTCTCCTCCGACTGAGTTTTTGTGTCTAAAATATATCAAATTCTTGGGGCTGCTGCCCCTGCCCTGGCTTGAGTGCCCGTGTGCTGGGGATGCCATGTGCACTTGATCAGAGGCTCTCTGCCGAGCCCCGGAAGGACCAGGCTGGCAGCCCAGGGAAGGGCTGGAATTCGGCCACACCAGCCACAGGCATCGCCACGTGGGTCCGAGGGTGTGGCTTCCTGCCCCAGACAAGCCCCACTCTCCTGTCCCTGACTTGGAACTGGGTTCTCATCTTGCCGCTGGGTGTGTTTCTGAAAGGGAAGCCTGAGCAGGTCAAAGGTGATGACTGAGAGGCATTTTTAGGAGGGAATAGGGAAGGCCGCGCCTCGGCACATTTTAGCACATTTCTCTGTTCTGTAAATAGCCATGTATAGAAGATGGAAGAGGAGCCTGGGGTTTATCCAGAGATGGGTTTTTTTCTCTTTTTTTGGTTGTTTTTATATTACCTCATTCAGCAAGTTTGTTTCACAATGACTCAATGATGCTTTATTTATATTGTTTGTACTGTAATTAAAACCATTGACAGACATTTCACTTGGCTTGTTATTTCCTACGATCTTGTTTTGATTAAATATGCCAGTTTGTATTTTCCTGCCTTGGGATTTTTTTGTGTCAGCTGTACAGTATTCTAAGGGGACAAAAAAAAGAAAAAGAAAAATGTGTAAAGTAATGGAGAGAGGTGGCTATAGTGTAGAGGCCTCTTTCTAATAAAGAAATGGAAATATGTCTACACCGCTTCCGTGGAGGTTTTTCTTGGGTTTGTTTTTTTTTTTGGTGGGGAGGGGAGGGGAGGGCATTTTTTGTCATGATTAATTGGGTTTCTATTCCCAGGTCAGTGCTTACAGAAGGGATTCTGCTACTAGGCCCGGGCAGCCCCGTGCATGAGCACGCTGGCCCAAGGTGCTACAGTCATGGCAAGAAGGAAAAAAACAAGGAGCAGCTCTTCTGACCTATTTACAAGAAATTCCAAGAGGCCCTGGTTCCTCCAGCCAGGGATCACCTGGGCCCGGAAGTTCTGATACATGAGATGCTTCAGATGTATCTTTGCACTGGACCCACAGTGCCCCAGATACGTGATAAGGACACAGCGGTGGCTAGAAAATAAACCCATTCCAGGACGGTGTTATTACTAATATTATTAAAACGTTCTCATGCAAAATAACACTCTATCCCCCAATTCAGAAAAGTATAAAGAAGGTAAGACTCACCCAAAATGCCACCACCCGGACGTCACCACAGTTAGTGATTGGAGCACCTTCCAGACTCTTCTCTCTACAGACAGACGGATGGCTTTCCAACCCCCCAGCCTTCCATGTCAGTAAAGATAGAGCCGCGTGATCACAGGACAGGTAGGATTTGCAGTTTCTGTTGGGATCCCCATGGCGCGGGGAGCCTACAGCGCCACAGAGTGTCTGGTGAATTGCGCAACACAGAAGGGAGCGTGCCACCCAGCCACTCAGTCACCTGACCCCCAGCAGGCCAAATTCAAACCATGACAAAGGTGGCCTGTCTTCTAGTAAATAAGCCAAAAAAAGACCAAGAAAATTGCTTTTTGGAGGAATCAGCTGCATTCACATGCATATTGGTTATCTATTTGGTAAGAGATTTACAAAACAGTTCTTTTAAGTAAGGGATGACACCTAGAGGTAGGCAGGCCAGGGCTGCATGGACAGTTCCAGAAGGCCACCTGGGCCCAGCCTCCTCCCGGCCACCTGGTCGACCATCACCTCCTGGCCCCCGCAGAGGGCTGTTCCACATCCAGCGTCTGCCTTCCAGGTGGGGAGACGGGAAGGGGCAGCCGAGACGGCCCTTTTATTTGGCGTCCTCGAAGCCCCGCTCGTGACCACTGCCACACAGCTGGCCAGACCAGGTGACATCATTCAGGGCCGCAAGGGGGGCTCAGTGGGGCGGGGTCTGGTGGTAAGGAAGAGCGAGGAGCAGGTGTTGAGTGGGCAGCCCTCGGTCTCTGCCCCTCCGCCCGTAAGTTTCCCCAACATCCAAACACACCCTTCTGTCAACACCCAGACTCCCCAGAGAGCTGCCCGGTAGGCGGGTTGGCCCGGCCTCACCGCTACTCAGCGGCTCCTGGCCTGTCCTGGTCTCTACCCCGTCCTGACCACTCCCACCTTCCCTCCAGTGCTCTTGAGTCAGCCTCGGAGCATCCATCTCCCTCCTGGGAGATCACAACTTCTCCGCCTCCAGGGTGGGGAACTGAATCACTCACCTTTCCAGGCCACGGAAAGTTCTGCGGCCTCAGTGAGGTAACTAAAGTGAGACTGAGTGCCTAGATTTTACAACAAGATTTTTTAAGTGATCGTATGCAGTGCTGGCCAGGCTACAGTAGGACTGTCCCTAACACGCTGTTGGTGGAAACGAAGTCAAACAGCATTTCTGCACAGCGATACGGAATTGTGTTCAAAGACACTGAAAATCTTCCCTCTGGCCCAGGAATCCAGGGCCTAGACAAGGCTTCATCACAGTGGGGGGCTCCATAAATGTGTTAATTACATGAATAAATTCAATGTCTAGGAATCTGGCCAAGGAGTAATGTGAGCACTTCGACATTTGTGTAAAAGATGTTCATGGCTACAGTTTTTATAATAACAAAATATGGGGAACAAACACAAAGTCTAAGGGTTTTTATTGGAGTATAGTTGATTTACGATATTGTGTTAGTTTTAGGTGTACAGCAAAGTATACATACATTCTTTCTGATAATTCTTCTCCATTATAGTTTATTACAAGATATTGAATACTGTTGCCATGCTGTACCGTAGGACCGTGTTGATTATTTTATATATGGCAGTGTGCGTTCTGTTAACCGCATACTCCCAGTTCATCCCTCTCCCCTGCACCATTTTCTTTGGGAGGTTCTGCTTTTCGGGAAACCAAGCCTCGTTGTCACTCCGAGCGGGCTGAAGGGGGAAGGGTCCGGAGGGAGGCCCGCAGCTAGGCGCTCAGCGCCTCGCCCCTTCCGCCAGGCGGTCGGGTCCCCTCAGAGGTCCCCAGGCACTTCGGTGGAGCTTCAGCCTGGCCCGTGGCCCCGGGCCAGGGTCGGTCATTGATG
>NW_021703772.1:4575005-4677697 GCF_005190385.1 Monodon monoceros | reverse complement strand
ACACACATACACATATGCATCACACAACACACACACCCCACACACAATACACGTACTACACATGCACCACACACAGCACACGTGCACACACACACACACACACACACACACACACACCATGAACAGGAACGGTGAGAACTTTGGCATTGCACTGCTCCTGGCTGAGGATCCAGTGATCATTTGTGTGCAGGGTCCTCTCTTGCTAAGTGCTCAACAGATCAGGCACCCCAGTGGCTGCCCACTCCTGTGCCATCTGTCCAGGTGACTCTGCACCAGGCAGGCTGGGGAGGGGCTGTGAGGACAGAGTAGCCCAGGCCCTGTGCCCTGGTTGTGTGGACTTTCGAAATGCACGGCAGTTTGGTCACTGTCGCTCCATCGCATTCATCTTGGCTTTGCCAAACCACACTCAGGGAAATGACTTCCTTGAACAGAAGGTGCTGGCCTGGATGCCGAGTTCCCAGAGAGCTTGGCTGCAGCTTCTCCCAGTGCCTGAGCTGTTTGGTATGAAAATGAAATATTGCCTTTTAGCAACAAACTGTCATGCTCATTGCCAAAGCAGTGTATTGGATTAAGACGTGGGCTGTACACCCAGACAGCCTGGGCTTCCTAGATCCTCTTGTTACCAAGTCCAAGCTCTTACTGCTCGCCACACGACAGGCCAATAAATCGAGAGATGAGTTGCTGGGGCAAGGAATAGGGACTTTATTCGGAAAGCCGGCAGACCGAGAAGACGGTGGACTCGTGTCCCAAAGAACCGTCTTTCCTGAGTTAGAATTCAGGCTTCTTTTACACTAAAGGGGAGGGAGTAAAGTCAAACATCTCCTGGTTCCAGTCAGACTCTGGAGGGGGTGTGTTCATTTCCTCCTTCCTGTGGTCATTCACAGGTGGGCCTGGTCAGGATGTTTCCTGTGAGCTAAACAAAGGCATTTTAGCTTAATGCTCATTACCTGGGAGGCAGGGTTCCCAAAGATGGGCCATTATATATCATTCAAGCTTCTGGGCAACATCCCTGTAGTGATGAACTTGTAATAGAGGGAATTCCCTGGTGGTCCAGTGGTTAGGACTCAGCACTTTCACTGCCGGGGCCCAGGTTCGATCTCTGGTTGGGGAGCTAAGATCCCGCTAGCTGTGCGGCGTGGCCGAAAAAAAAAAAAAACAACCTTGTAATAGAATACAAAAGTTCTTCCCTATTACAGTCTGAGTGCTCATCTGTATAATGGGTGTAATGGTAATACTCACATTGGAGGGTTGTGAAGGCTAAAGTTAATACATTTCTTAGAACAGTGTTTAATGAGTGCACAGTAAGTATTAAAAATCATCACCATCATTAAGATCACAGAAAATTTGGAACATCAAGTTAAGCAACACCATACAAAGACTAAAATCCCCCCTAATCCATATGCAAGCAAGAAACATTTTGCAGGAGATGAGAAGATGTTTATAACGCAGACTGAGAGTTTGCAAAAAGCAAGTCATCAGTGTGTATACCACGAGTTCTATTTTGGCTGGGAAAAAATACATAGAATTACATATATGTATATATGTATAGAAACGCTCCAAAAGATGATGCAGTGAATCTTAACAGGAGTTCTCTCTCAGATTATTCATGATTTTAACTTGTTCTCTGCTTATTTGAATTTTCTGATTCATCTGAACATTTATTACTACTATAACTGTTTTTAAAATAAGGAAAGAAAGTGAAATAAACAACAACCAACACCTCAGAGATGGGCACTCTTCGCATTTGAATGCGTGTCCTTTCAGCCTTCTAAAAAATACAGATGTACTTTTCTTTTAAAAAATAAAATAACATTCTTCAAACCTTTGCAGCCGCTCTTCCCTGCAGTTGTTTGCTTAGAAGTTTTTCAAGCCTACAGAAAAGTTGAAGAAATACTTCATTGAACATCAGAGATACCTCATTTGTGTTCGCCAATTGTTAACATTTTAACACAATGCTGATTTCTATATAGATGATAGATAGATAATAGGTTAAATAGATAGATAATAGATATAAGATAGATGATAGATATAGAGATTAGAAAGATGATAGATGGTAGATAGATAAATAGACAGGTAATAGAAAGATGATAATGTACACACACATGATGCTGAACCACTTGAAAGTAAATTACCAACATCATGATTTTTCACCCTTAAATAAATAAGCACAAGGACTTTCTCTGTCGTAACTACAAGACCATTATCACTCCCAAGATAGTTACCATTGATATGATATAATATGCAGCCCATATTCAAATCTCCTCAATTGTCCCAATAATGTCTATAGCTGATTTTCCTCTCATCCAAGATCCAATCAATAATCACTTGGCGCCCTTAACTGTCCTGATAACTTACTTCTTTAAACTTAAATGAGCATGAACAACTTTTCATGTCAAAAAAAAAAAAATAGCTCATATGATTTAAACACTCACTCAGGAATGTGGCTGCCTGGTCCCCAGCACTTTACCGATATGGTGCTAACATTTTCTTTTCCAATGCGAAAGGCAAAAAAATAGGACCTCTTAGTCTATCTGCATTTTAACACTATTGGGGTTGAAATTTTTTGCTTAATAACAATTTGTATTTTGTTGCTGTTACCCTTGCATATACTTTGCTCACTTTTCTTTCTGAGCATTTACATTTTTCTTAATGATGTGTAAACCTAGAGGATATTAACCCTTTATATAGCACATTTATAAAAATTTTTCTCATTGTTTCATTTCCTTTCCAATTTTATGATTTTTTAATGTACAGAATTTTAAGATTTATATCCTCAAATAGTCTTTACTTTTATGATTCTTGCCCATCGTGTGATGCTTAGAAAGCCCTTCCTCACCCAAATTACACAAAACTCAGTTTCTCTTCTAGTACACTTCTATTATTTTACGCTACTTTATTTAAACCTTTCATCCATCTTCCATTCATGAACATTTTATTTCTTCCAAATGGCTAGCTAATCGTACCAATTCCATGTATTAAACAATAGGATGGAAGTCCTTTTTAACATATGACGCATAAATTACGGAATATCCATATAATAGAATAACAGTAGCCATTAAAAAGAATAGAGTAGACCTGTATGTACTGATGGGAGAAGGTGTCCATGATATACTGTTAACAAAAAGTCAAGTTGCAGATCAGTGCATAGACACGTAGCAAGTGACCCCCAAACCAAAGGTCCCATGTGTGTATGTGTGTGTATGTACACACATACACACACACACACACACACACACACACACAGCATACTCTGTTGTCCCTCTTGGTCTCCTCTGCTGGCCGCTCCTCCTTTTTTGACTCCCAAATGCTAGATGTCCCAGGACTTAGTCTTTAGACTATTCTTTATCACAAGACCTTCCTAAATGATCTCATCGAGGCCCAGAGCTTTCGATATTTGCCCTTGAGTTCCAAATTTATATCTCTAGCCTTGTCTCTGCCCTGAGTTCTAGACTCCTATATCCACGGCTGAGTAGGTATTTGGATGTTGTATAGTTACAACTTATTTTGGTTATAGATAATGGAATACTCAAGTAACAGAGGCTTAAGCATTAAAGATGCTTAATTGTATCACATAACAAAATATTTAGAGGCAGACGGTCCAGGTCTGGTACTGTGGCTCAGCAGTGTTAATTTTTGTAATTCAGGTTCTTTCATGCTGCTCCACTTCGTTAGCAAGCCACCTCACAGTCAAAAGATGGCTGCCATAGCTCCAGACATTGCATTCATGTCCATGGGATAAAGGGATGGCACTGGCCACATCTATCTTTTTTATCAAGAAAGCAAAGGTATTCCAAGATTTTCCACCATTTTCCAGCAATTTTTCCCTTTGTGACTAACTCATTGGCCAGAACTTGGTCATATGAAGCAAGTACCTATCCTTTCCAGCCTCTGTCCTGTGGGTGGAAAAGAACAAAAGGAGGCTGGGAATAGGTTTTGGGGTAGCTAATCAATAGTTCCTCTGATATCTAATAGTCATCTCAAGCGCATCGTTTCCAAAACAGAAATTAATGTTTCCCTCCCAATACAACCCTCCCAAAGAAGCCCCATCTTCGTAAATGCCAGCTCGTCCTTGCCAGGTGCTTGCCCAGATGTGCAGGAGACATCCAGGACTTCTCTCCCTTCTGATCACCCTTCATCTCCAAAGATACCTCCCAGAGCTGACCACGTGTCACTCCCTCCAGCACAGCCACCCAGATCCAGGTGCCAAATGCCTCCAATACCAGGCTGCTTCCCTGCTTCTTCTGCTGCCCCATTTGTTTAACGTCCACCTGGAAGCCAGAGTGACCCTTTTAAAATGTAAGTCAGCTCCTGAAACACCTGTGCTCTCCACACTGATGGCTTCCCAGCATCCCTAGAATAAATTCAAGATGCTTACCTTGTCTTGCAAAGGTCCCATGAGATCTTGCCCACCACCACCCTGACGGCTCCTCCACGAGCTCCCCGTCCCACAGGTACACTGGCCTTGCTCGTTCTTGAGCTTTGCCAATAGATCCATTCCCATGTTTGCACTTGCCGTTCCCTCACCTGCTCTGTTCCTCATCCTGCCTATCACGTGCCTCCTCTCTCCTTCCTTAGGTCTCTGCTTGGAGCTCAGGTCCACTGACCACCCCACCTGAAACAGCCCTACCACTCTCTCCCCACTTATCCTACTTTATTGGTTTTCATGGCACGTACTCCGATTGAAATTACACCACATCTTCATTGTTACCTGCTGAAGTGTGCACCGCCCACGAGAACACAAGTCCCCGGAGGGGCAGGCCCTATGCATGTCTTATCGACCACTTTTCCCAGCACCTAAAACAATGCCTCGCATACAGTAAGTGCTTATAAATGTATCGAATAAATGCATTTGACCTCTCCGCATTGCTCAGGGAGTTCATTAACTGTTAACTAGTGTACCCCACCCAGCCTGGAGCTCACGACACTGAGTTGCCCGGATGAGCATCTAGACAGGCCCCCAGTGCCTGACTTCAGCATGGCTGGGGGAGGGACAAATACACTCCATTTTCCTTTATTTATGTCGATCACTCGTTCCCACCTACAGCTCCCGCTGGATTCACTGGGAGCTTGTAAAGACTACAGTGCTGACCTCATCCCCAAAGTTTCCAATTTCATGGTTGGCAGTGGGTCACAGGCATCACCCACGGTTCACAGCTAATACAGTGTGTCAGCGAGAGCCAGGTTGGGGTCCGGTAGCCCTCGTGGGCGTACCGTGTTGGGTAGATTTCAGACGGTGCCAGAAAGGGAAAACCACAAAATGGCAGTGGTGGTTCCAACAAGACAGAAGTTTAGACTCAAGTTCCGTTATGGATCATATAAAATTTGGGAGTCCTGCCGTGGAGGGTCGAGTCTTTGGGGACCCAGGTCCTCTGAGCCCAGCACTTGACCACCACTAGGTGAGACCCTCCTTTGTATGGCCCCAGGCGGCGTCTGCATGCAGACTGGAGAAGAGAGGCAGAGGCAATAAAGGGCACTGGCCCGGAAGGTTTCCATTTCATTCTCCAGCCAGAACCCCATCACGTGGCCACGTCCAACTGCAAGGGAGGCCAGGTGTGCAGTCTCCACTCTGGAAGGCGTTGTCCCAGCAGAACACATGTGCTCGAAGGGCAGACACCGGGCGGCAGTTCCAGTCTCCCTCACAGAGATGTCCTTCCCCCGGACTCAGGCAGGTTATCTGACACCACCAGGCTCTGAGCGAGCCACATCCCAGAGCCCAGGTCCGGAGCAGAACACGGTCCATCTGTCCCTCATTCATTCAGTGAAACACAGAGGCGTCATGGCATGCCAAGAAGGAAAACCCTAGACCCTTCCTTGCTCCCACCTACCCCGACCCCATCACCCGTCCCCCCGACTTTCCTCCCCTGCATGACAGCTATGCATGCACGTGAAGTCTTCCTCATCGAACCCCCAGCTCTGCTGAAAGCAGCAGCCGTGCCCTCCCCCCAATCTCCCGCTCTGCCCAGCAGCCCCAGGCATTGGTCCTTGGCATCCTAAGGGGGCGGGGGGGGGGGCGGGCTCCTTGGCTTTCAGATTTATTCCCTGCTGAGCCCCATGGAGCTGGCTCCTGGCATGTGGCCTTGGCTGGCACCCTCAGAAGACCTGGGCCTGTCTAGCCCACATGTCTGCCCTGGGCTTCCAGAGTTGACAGGGACAGCCATGCAGGAATGCAGATGTCAGGCCTGGGCCCCCTGGTGACAGAGGCATACTAGTTCAGCCCTGAGGTTGGGGCCTCTGCCCACCACTCCAGCCACCCTTTCAGCTCAGTCCAAACAAAAAGCCCCGAGAGGCACTGTCTGCCCCTACAGAGGGGGCACTGGGGATGCCCGCCCTCCTGTGCCTGGTCTCCTGGTCAAAGGCCTCAGTAGAGGCCAGCCTGGAACAGGTTCTGATGGACTCATGAGTCTGGCAAACAGTCGTGCCGGCCACTCTGAGTCAGGACAGGCTGCTCCACCAAGGAGGCGGAATCCAGAGATGGGGATGGATTCCACAAAGCTGTTGGCAGCCCCTGAGATCCCTCCTGCTCCAAGATGCCGAGTGTCCACGTCTTCCTCCATCTCAGTTGCACCAGGTTGTTGTCTTTGCTGAATGCGTTTGCAAGTCTGTAGCTCTGGGCAAGAGGGAAGGTACCCAGTGCTCAAGGAAGGGCACTGATTGGTTTATTATTAGGCATTAATACCAAAAGAGGGTTAGTTCTCAACCACTCAGCAGGTGTCTGCAATGGAAGAGCAGGCAGGGCTGGGCCAGGCTGCCCAAGGTCCTCTGAGGGAGGCTTAGGAAATGTGTGCTTGCAGAGAACAACATTGTTCCAGGAGAGGCCTGCAAACCCCTGGAATGTCCAGCAGTGGGGAGCTGGTTAAAGAGACTGTGGAGCAGCTGACCACAAGATCCAGACCCTTCCATATGTTCTGATTATGGAAAACTGGCCACAATACATTAAGTGAAAAAACACAAGGTGCAGAGCAATGGGATTCTACATACGATTCCATACTGTTTATCCACGTATATATACTGATGCACACATAAAAACAATTTCTGGAAGGGAACACAAAAAACTGGGACCCCTGTTGGGCATAGGGAAGTGCATCACCATTCCCCGCCCTTAAGGATCAGAGAACCTGTTGGATTTCCTCTCCCTGAGCAGTAATGAGCTGGAAGCAGCTTTTCCCAGCTCCGGAGAGCTGACTGTGAGCCTCCCTTCCCAGCTCCATGCTCAGTGACATCCCATAGGTAGCTTGAAACTGGCCGTGGTTGGAGTGTTTACACCAAGGAAATTGGCAAACACTATACAGCAGAGGTTTTTTTTCCCCCGACTGTTAAGCATTTACCGCACACCTGAAAGAAAGCGTCTGCTCTGTGGTCACATACGCATGGAAAATGGTGAATAAGGGACCCTGCACCACTCTGGAGCCTAGGCCTCCCATGGGCAGAGTGAAGGCTTCCAGGAGAGGTTGAGTAAGGAGACTGAATTTAACAAATTAATTTTCATGTGATGCACCCTTTGTTACTGCTATTCTCAGGGACACACCAGGGGAAATATACCTTCTTGAGTTACCAACTTTAATGATATATTTAGTCACATTTTTTATCATGAACAATGATGGTGGATTCAGCTGCTAATGTGTTTGCCCAGGACACTTCTGAATCTGAGGGGCGAGAAAGAGGAGCTGGTTGTCAAGGAAAAGTAGAGCCAGAAAAACCTGGCCTGTCTGACAGCATTGAAACCCGCACTATGATTATTTTTTGTAAATGTTTCTTTTCCAAGTAGGCCTCCCTCCACAGGGCGCAAGGAGCTTGCTGTCCCTTCTAAGGCCATGATCTCAAGTGCAGTCCTTGCCCCAGGGGAGTGCAGCCATGAAGGGGAGTGGGTGCTGGCATGGGATAAGCATTCCCCTCACTGGGAGCTTTGTAATTGTCCTCCTAGAGAGAGGCATCAGTGTCTCCCTCTTACAGAAGAGCAGAATGGGTCCCAGAGAGACTGGGAACCTGCCAGAGGCCATACAACTGTGTGAAAAGGCAAAGCTGGAGTTTGACCCAAGGCCTGAGCACCCTTGAAATGTGATCGACTACAGCCCAAAGTGAGTAATCTAAGCTCTGCTTTTGGGGGTGTGCACAGGCACACATGCTAAATTGGAACCTGACACAGAGATAGAGAAAAAAACAAAGGGAAGCATTTCCATTAAAATCAGGGAGAAATGGAATATGCGCATCATCGCCACTACTATTCATTATTATATTGGAGTGGAGGATGGAGCCAGCACAATAAGGCAAGAAAAAAAGTGTGTATAAGTATTGAAAAGGAGAGACAAAACCCACATAAAAAGTCAATTGCATTCTAATACCATCACCATTAACAAACTAGCAATTTTTCACGTAAAAAGAAAAAGAGGTTCCCATTTATAATAGCAACTAATATTTTCAAATAGCTAGAAATAAACCTATATAAGGTATACATGAAGCCTATATGAAGAAAATTCTAAATCTTTACAGAAGAACAGCAGAGATCTGAATAACAAGAGAAGCAGGTCATGATCCTACATGATAAGACTCAATACTGTAAAGATGTTACCCCTTTATCCTATAAATTTAGTGCATTTGCCATCTAAATTCCAAATGAATTTTTCAAAATAACTTGGAGAGATGATTCTGAAATTCTTTTGGAAAAGAAAATGTGACACACTGGCTAAGAAAAAATTGAAAATGAAGCACAGTGAGGAAGAACTTACCATAAAAGATATCAAAATAACTACAGAAATTAAAGTGATACAGTGTTGGAGCAGAAAGTAACAAATAGATCAGAGTTGTAGCTAAGTTCTAGAAAATGGATTATAGATATATGGGAATTTAGAATATGATAAAAGTAGCACTTCACATCAATGGAAAAAGTCTATTTAATAAACAGGGGAGACAACAGGCCATATATTTGGGGGCAAGTATACTTTGACTCTTACCCCACCATATGCAAGAATAAATTCCAAATAGATTAAAGCAAGATGTAGGGACTTCCCTGGTGGTCCAGTTGTAAAGAATCCACCTTCCAATGCAGGGGACGTGGGTTCAATCCCTGGTTGGGGAACTAAGATCCCACATGCTGCAGGGCAACTAAGCCTCTGTGCCACAACTACTGAGCCCACACGCCACAACGAGAGAGAGAAAAACCCACATGCCACAACTAGAGAGAAGCCCACATGCTGCCACAAGTAGAGAGAAGCCCGTGCTGCAACCAAGAGCCTGCATGCCGCAACGAAGACACAACACAGCCAAATTAAATTAAATTAAATTAAATTAAATTAAGCAAAATGTAAAAACAAAACTACTAGAAAAATATGGAATCGTTTTATAATCTTGGGCTAGAAAAAGTTTGCCTCATTAAGATAAAAAACCCAAAGTTTAAAAAAATGGACAGATTTGACTACATAAAAATGTGACACCATTATATAATAAAATGCACTGTTTTTCTTTTCTTAGAAGTACCCCCCAACCCCCAGCAGGTTAATCACCAAGAGGAATTAAGAGAATAGGAAAAAATACTCTGACAAAACTAGACAGGAGGACAGTCTATAAGAGTGTTCGCCTGAAGCCTTCAAAAAGTCAATGTCATAAAAAGAGTGAATTATTCTAGAATAAGAGAGACTAAAATTAATAATAATCAAATGCAATTTATGGATCTTGACTGGATGTTGGTCTTTTAAAAAGCTATCAAATATGAACAACTGAGGAAATCCAAATATGAACTGCATATTGGACGCTGTTTTCCATATGTTTGAAAATTTTCAAAATAAAAATTGAAATTTTTTAATTGGTTAAGCCCCTTTCCTATTACTTTTTTTTACTGATTAATCTGTTTCTTTTTCACTCATAACAGTTTTTTTTTTATTGTTCTTTATACAGATTCCTTGCAAAGATTTTCTTCTAGTTTGTGACTTTTTAAAAATGCTCTCATTTGGGCTTCCCTGGTGGTGCAGTGGTTGAGAGTCCGCCTGCCGATGCAGGGGACGAGGGTTCGTGCCCCGGTCCGGGAAGATCCCACATGCCGCGGAGCGGCTGGGCCCGTGAGCCATGGCCGCTGAGCCTGCGCATCTGGAGCCTGTTGCTCCGCAACGGGAGAGGGCACAACAGTGAGAGGCCCGCGTACCGCAAAAAAAAAAAAAAAAAAATGCTCTCATTTGATGAACAGTGCATTTTGCAACTTGTTGAAGAAATCCTTTCCCTTAGAAAGAATACTCAAATATTTGCTTCTAAGAATTTAAAAATTTTGTCTTTTACATCAACATCTTTAATCTATTTATAATTAACTTGTGTGTGTGTATGTGTAATGTGAGAGAAACATCCAGTTTCTTTTTTTACTGGAGATCATTAATTGCTTCAGCACTATTTACTGAAAGCTCTGTGATATATATGCATGGGGTATATGTACTAGGCTTTCAATTCTGTTTCACTGTTCAATTTATCTATTCCCATGGCAACACTATACTTCCCTAATAACCGGAACCTTAAAAGGCTTGATATCTTGTAGGATATGTCCTCTCGCCATATCTCCTTCTTCATGTATGTCATCATTATTCTTTTTTTTAATTTTTATTTATTTATTTATGGCTGTGTTGGGTCTTCGTTTCTGTGTGTGGACTTTCTCTAGTTGTGGCAAGCGGGGGCCACTCTTCATCGCGGTGCGCGGGGCTCTCACTATCGCGGCCTCTATTGTTGTGGAGCACAGGCTCCAGACGTGCAGGCTCAGTAATTGTGGCTCACGGGCCCAGTTGCTCCGCGGCATGTGGGATCTTCCCAGACCGGGGCTTAAACCCGTGTCCCCTGCATTGGCAGGCAGATTCTCAACCACTGCACCACCAGGGAAGCCCCATCATTATTCTTAACTCAAGCTCTTCAAAAGCCCTCCTGGTTTTTTATTAGAATCACATTGAAACTTCTTGTTTTTAAATTGAAGTACAGTTGATTTACAATGTTATGTTAGTTTATGGTTTACAGCAAAGTGATTCAAATATATATATATATTCTTTATGTGTATATATTTTTCATATTCTTTTCCATTATGGTTTACAAAAAGATATTGAATATAATTCCCTATGCTATACTGTAGGACCTTGTCGGTTATCGACTTTATATATAGTAGTTTGTATCTGCTAATCCCAAACTCCTAATCTATCCCTCCCCCACCCCCCTTCCCCTTTGATAACCATAAGTTTGTTTTATATACACTGAATCTTCTAACCCAATTTGGGAATAAGTGACATATTTATGACATTGAATCTTTTCATCCATAGCCGTGGTTTCTCTCTCTGTTTATTCTGATGTTCTTTAATGTCTCTCAAGAAAATGTTATAATTTTTCCTGAGTACCTTATATTTTGTTTTTTTTAAATGTGTCTCTCATAAATTTGATTTTAGTTTCCCCCTCTCATCCTTATGGCTTTTATTTGTTTTTCTCATTTCACTGCTTTGGTTAGGACCACTAGTTACAATGCTGAATAAAAGTAGTAATAATGGTTTTCCTATTTGTTTTTTATAATGAAGGTTATTGCTTATTGTTTAACAAGTTTAAAATAGGCTGAGAGAAAATTTTACCCTACTTCCTGAGCAAGGATCCCTTGTTTCTCTTGTTTGCTACCCCTCTGCAGCCCCTCAAAGACTATCTGGCTCGTGGTTTCCTTTTCTTTTGTTATTAATTGAAGTCTAGTTGATTTACAATGTTGTATTAGTTTCAGGTGTACAGCAAAGTGATTCAGTTATACATATATATCTATTCTTTTCCCCACTCTTTTCCATTATAGGTTATTACAAAATATTGGGTATAGTTCCCTGTGCCATAGAGTAGGTCCTTGATGTTTATCTATTTTATATATAGTGGTGTGTATCTGTTAATCCCAGCCTCCTAATTTATCCCTCCCCCTGCTTTCCCCTTTGGTAACCATAAGTTTGTTTTCTATGTCTGTGGGCCTATTTCTGATTCATAGATAAGTTCATTTGTATCACCTTTTTAGATTCCACATGTAAGTGATATCATATGGTATTTGTCTTTCTCTGACTTTCTTCACTTAGTATGATCATCTCTAGGTCCATCCATGTTGCTGCAAATGGCATTATTTCATTCTTTTTAATGGCTGAGTAGTATTCCATATTGTGTGTGTGTGTGTGTGTGTGTGTGTGTGTGTGTGTGTGTGTGTGCGTGCGTGTATACATAAAACATCTTCTTTACCATTCATCTGTTGATGGACATTTAGGTTGTTTCCATGTCTTGGCTATTGTAAATAGTGCCGCTATGAACACTGGGGTGCATGTATCTTTTTTTTAGTATTTATTTATTTATTTATTATTTATTTTGCCTGTGCCAGGTCTTAGTTGTGGCATTCAAACTCTTAGTTGAGGCATGCATGTGGGATCTAGCTCCCCGATCAGGAATCAAACCCAGGGCCCCTGCATTGGGAGCACAGAGGCTTACCCACTGGACCACCAGGGAAGTCCCCGCATGTATCTCTTTGAATTAGTTTTCTCCAAATATATGCCAAGGAGTGGGATGCCTGGATCATATGGCAACTCTATTTTTAGTTTTTTAAGAAACTTCCATACTGTTTTCCATAGCGGCTCCACCAATTTACATTCCTACCAAAAGTGTAGGAGGGTCCCCTTTTCTCCACACCCTCTCTAGCATTTATTATTTGTAGACTTTTTGATGATGGCCATTCTGACCGGAGTGAGGTGATACCTCATTGTACTTTTGATTTGCATTTCTCCAATAATTAGTGATGTTGAGCATTTTTTCACGTGCCTGTTGGCTGTCTGTATGTCTTCTTTGGAGACGTGTCTTTTTAGATCTTCTGCATTTGTTTTTGATTCAGTTGTCTGGGGTTTTTTTTACATTCAGCTATATGAGCTGCTTTTGGAAATTAACCCCTTGTTGGTTACATTGCTTGCAAATATTTTCTCCCATTCTGTAGGTTGTCTTTTCATTTTGGAATCATGGCGCCTTTTCAATCACTATTTATTGAATGGATGCTCTTCCTCAAGCCATGGTTGAGTGTCCACCTCCCTGAACCATATCTCTGTCCGGTTTTACAAATTTTTTAATATTATAAATTCTTATATTATTTTTATATTATAAACTTTGCTAATTTGAAGAATTACCTTGGTACTTTATTTTGGTTTTAATTTGTATCTCTTTGAACAGTTTTATATGTTTATTAACAATTAAAGAAAAATGTATTAGCAGTTTTATATATTTATTAGCAATTAAAGAAAGAAGTATGCACTCCTGTACTCTGACACCTTCAGTGGCTTCCTGTATCAGTTAAAATAAAATCCAAGTTCTTCCCAGAGCCTCCAAAGCTTTGCATGGTCAAGTGCCTGGCTGCCTCTGTGGCCCCATCATCCCATCACTCTCCCCCTTGCCAGTTTACTCCAGTAACAGTCTCATTGCTGTCCCTCTGCCTGGGATGCTCTGCCCCCAGACCTGTGCATTTCTTGCCCCTTTACTTCTTCCGGGGAGCTACCCAGCTCTCACCTTAGCAGCAAGCTTGTCCCCAACCCTCCATCTAAAACAGCACCTCCCACTCCCCGTGTCCTTACTCTGCTTATTCTCCTTCCTATCACTTACCTGTCTTCATAACACCTGGCATTATTGGTTTGTATCATGCCCGTCTCACCGCATAGATGGGAAGCTCCTTCTCAAGCCCAGAACAGTGTCTGGCAAGTAATAAGTGCCCCATAAATGTTTGTGGAATCAATGAGTTTGCTTTTCACTTTCCATGAATTGTCCATCTATGCGCTTTCTCAGTTTCCTTTCCCTTTTATTCTAGTTCTTTATATGGAAATGTATTAATCCATCTTGTCATGTTTCTGACAAGTGTTTTTCCCAGTTGTTCCTTGTATTTTTAATTGTTTTATGATCTTTTGAATGAACAAGAGCTCCAGTTTTTTTTATGTAGACAGCTTTGCTATTCTCTCCTTGTGTCCTCTCCACTCGGCAGATAATTATTCAGCTAATCCTCTTTTCTAGGTTTTAGAGGTTTCCTTTTATGCATTGAACTCCTTAATCCATCTGTAATTGATCTGCGGTAAAGGTGGCAGGTGAAGATCTGTTGTCTCTTCCCCTAATTAGCCAGTTTTTCCAAATACCATGTATGCAACTATTCTTCCTTTTCCACAAATTTGTGGAGCTTTCTTTATCATAGATTATATTTTCATATATTCTAGAGTCTAATTCTGAGTAATCTGTCAGTCACATCATATCATTTTATGAGCACTATCCCTGCAGCCAGACTGTCTGGGTATAAATCCTGGATCTACCAGTTGCTAGCTGTGTGACCTTGGGACAGTACTTAACCTCTCTGTGCCCTGGTTTTCTCATCTGCAAAACATGGATGGCAATAATACAAAATTGCCACTTTGTAGGTAAAAAAATGCTAGCAAGTACCAACAGTTTCGTATGGTAAAATGCAATACCTAGCTCTTAGGGCTGTCGTGAGGATTCAGCTAATTAATGACTATAGGACTCAGAAGAGGGCCTGTCACCCACGGACATTAGGTGTGCGTTCTTATCAAAGAAGTGCCCCTCATCATTACACTTCTCTTTAAAAGTTCCCCAGCTACAGAAGACCTAAATAGACATTTCTCCAAAGATGACACACGTGTGCCAAGAGGCACAGGAAAAGATGCTCAACATCTCTAATTATTAGAGAAATGCAAACCAAGTCTACAATGAGGGGATTTCCCTGGGGCGCAGTGGTTAAGAATACGCCTGCCAATGCAGGGGGTGCAGGTTCGAGCCCTGGTCCAGGAAGACCCCACATGCCGTGGAGCAACTAAGCACGTGCGCCACAACTACAGAGCCCGCGTGTCACAACTACTGAAGCCCGCACACCTAGAGCCTGTGCTCCACAGCAAGAGAAGCCACCACAATGAGAAGCCCACGCACAGCAACAAGAGTAGACCCCGCTCACCGCAACTAGAGAAAGCCCACACGCAGCAATGAAGACCCAGTGCAGCCGAAAATAAATAAATAAAGTGGAAACTCTTTAAAAAAAAATAAAATAAAAAGACTACAATGAGGTATCACCTCACTCCGGTCAGAATGGCTATCAGTATGGATGTTCCTTATAAAACTAAAAGTAGAGTTACCATGTGATCCAGCAATCCCACTCTTGGGCATATATCTGGAAAAGACGAAAACTCTAATTTGAAAAGATACATGTACCCCAGTGCTCAATTCAGCACTATTTACAATAGCCAAGACATGAAAGCAACCTAAATGTCCATCAACAGATAAATGGATAAAGAAGATGTGGGGTGTGTGTGTGTGTGTGTGTGTGTGTGTGTGTGTGTGTGTGTGTCTGTAATGGAATATTAGCTGTAGAAAAGGAATGAAATCATGCCATTTGCAGTAACATGGACAGACCTAGAGACTCTCATACTGAGTGAAGTAAGTCGGACAGAGAAAGACAAGTATCATGTGTTATCACTTATATGTGGAACTTAAAAAATAACACAAATGAATTTATTTACAAAACAGAAACAGACTCACAGACATAGAAAACAAACTTATGGTTACCAAAGAGGAAAGGGGGGGATAAATTAGGAGTATGGGATTAACAGATACACTTTCCTCTATATAAAAACAAATAAACAACAAGGACCTACCGTATAGGACAGGGAACCATATTCAATATCTGGTAATAACCTAGAAAGGAAAAGGATCTGAAAATATATATATAACTAAATCACTTTGCTGTACATCTGAAACTAACACAATATTGTAAATCCATTATACTTCAATAAATAAATGAATAAAATTACAAAAAAAAATTCCCCAGTTATGTCCATCTGTTCATCCATCTTCCAGATGTACTCTAGGATCGTTTGGTCAAATTTCAGACGAATCTTCTGGGATTCTGATTGAGATTACCTTGATGTTAGCAGTTAATTTGGGGAGCATGGACGTCCTTACTACCCTTGTCCTCTCCCCCTGCCGCGCGCTGGTCTCCCATGGACTCCAGTCCCCTCTGACATGTCTGAGCAGAGCTAAAGGGAGAAGAGGAGAGAAAGGGGGGAGCAGGAACTCTCTTAGTCTGGGCTGGAGGGACTGGAGGGGCTGGAGGGGCTGGAGGGGACATGAGCTCATATTACTAAATCATTATTTCAAGACCAAGGTGGACTTGCCAAGAAGTAATGTCACTGAGAACATTTCCTGAAAGTATCATCGAATTCCTCCAGCTGAAGCAATGGAAGCTCTGGAATGTTGGCAGGCTATAGGCTTAATGGACTGAATTACTTGAAAATTGTGGTCTCCGGTCTCATCAGGGACTTGGCTACATATCTCCAAATGCGTCTATAAACGCTTCGATTTCTTTGGCAGTCCAGTGGCTGGGGCTGGATAGGAAGGGGGGGAAGAACTATTATTATTATTTATTGTTATCATTCATTCATTTTGAGAAAGCATTCGAAAGGCCCAGGTGGAGAGTGAGGTCAGCAGAGCCCCCTCAGGAGCTCCAGGCTGCCAGTGTGGACCCCCGTGAAGGCCTTCGTGCCCCCTGAGACACACTGGAGGCCATTTCGGTCCTGAGCCCAAGGGATGGGATGTTGAACCATGTAAGTGCTGGGCAACCTCTGCAGAAGGGAAGTGCCCTGGGAAGGGAGAACTCCCACAGGGTGGAACTGCCCATGTTCATTGTCAGCTCTCAGCCAGGGTGCCCGGAGTGCTGAGATCCCATGCAGCTGCGCCAGCTGTGGTTGGCTGTGACTACTGAGCTCGAATGGGCAGGATCGCTCCCACACCTTCAGAAGCAGGACGAGGCTTAGAGGGGAGCAGGAAACCTAGAGCCCGGGGAGCGTCTGAACCGAGGAGCCAGGTGAGCCCTCCGGGCACTGAGCTGTAGGCAGTTGGTCATACAAACACTGTGTGTTGACTGTGTTGACTGGTGGCCCTGGGTGCCCGGAGCAGCCCCACTGTGGTCACTGGGGTGCGGGGAGAGGCCCTGGTAAATGCCTGTTCATCCGGTAGCCTCCCCGTAGGAGCCTCTGCCCTGTGCGCCTTTCTTGCCCAAACTGGCTGGGGACGAGGGTCTTGCCATGAGCTTCAGGGCACACTGGTCTCCCCACATTGGAACAAGCTGTCTTCCCCTTTGGCACCGAGTGCCCAAAGGTGTGCGTTTCACCCAGGTGCCCATCGGGTCCCCATGCCTAGCAGAAGTGCTCTCAGCTGGGGACAGCTGCATTCTCCTTGAGGGCACTTTTGGTTGTCATTTAACTGGGTCATATCTCTGACATTCGTGGGACAGTCCCCTACCAAAGAGTTGTCCTGCCAGCGATGCCAAAAACACCAAGTAGAGACGCCCTGCCTATAGGTGGCGCTGTAAGGAGACGGCAGCCTCCAGAGATGAGGCAGGAAGACAAATTTGTCTTCACTTATTATTCATGAAAGAAAGTCCTTTGTAAATCCCAAATTAACAATTTCTCATTTAAAGATGGGCAATTATCATTCTTTTCTCGCAATTTATAGCTTTCAAAATCCTGAAATAGGAAAATTATTGTGGGCAAAAATTCCAGCCGTAGTCATGGAAAATGGAAATGCACTTCAAAACTATTGATAAAGGTTTTTCAATGATCAATAGTTTAAAGCCCCAAAGTAATCACATACATGTATGTTAAATAATTGCTTTGGTAACACAAATATTCTGAATGATTGCGTGAAGGTCTGTGGTCATTCTGCATGTGGGTGGCACCGTGCCCCAAGTGACTGGAAAACCAAATGACGAGTCTGGCGAGATTTCACCCAGCTCAGAGATTCTTTGCCTAAGCACAGCGACAACAATGCTTTTAAAATGCTTATCTTAGTTTTCACAGTGCTCGGGTTCTTGCCAGTTTTCTAAATAATCCCACCAGGCTCCTCTGGAGGGAGATGGGTGTCCGTACCAAGAAGGGACTGTGCGAATATAAGGAATGATTCAGGCCCTTCTGAAAAGAGACTTCACATCGTTATCCGTAATTTACACCTTCATTGAGACCTCCTCTGTCGGGTTTTGTGCAGAAGAACAAGTTAGACCTGGAGTCCTGCCTCCACCCCAGGCCAGCCTCCGGGACCCCCGACTCCAGGGCTAAGATATCACAGCAGATCCGATCAGATAGCACATGTGGGTCACTGAAGTCATTTGGTGTCATGGAGAAGAATCGAGTTGCGATAGTCTTCATGGGTTGAAGAGCTGTCTCCTGCTGCAGCCCATTCAGCTGTCTCCTCCCCACAGATTCCGGGGCCCTCGAGGACAGAAGGTGCTGGTGCGGGACTTGAAGCCCATTTACCAAGTGAGCGAAGAGGGTGCTGCGGACTCCAGGCCATCTCCACAAAGGACAGGGTTGAACAATGGCCTCAGTGGCAGCAGGACAAACCTGGGTTGGGCCGGTGGAAGGGCAGTCACCGAGGAGCTTGAGGTCACACAGCAGACCCCAACCCAGAGGAGGAGCTGCAGAGGCAGAAGGGCAGCCCTTGGTTCCGTCCAGCCTTCAGCTGGGAAACCTGCCTCTGTTCCGATACAAATGGAAACAGTGGCAAATACTGGCTCCCTGTGTGCCCCAGCTCTGCCCAGTGCCCTTTTGCCCACATCAGCTTTGGTTGGAGAGTTAAACCCCCAAGCGTGGGAACCCAGGTGGTCTGCATTCACAACTGTGCACCGAGGCCCTAAATGGGCTGGTGCTGAGGCCCTGATGTTACCGCGCACTTCATCTGTGTTTCATCATGAACCTCCCCAGAAACCAAGACAACTTGGAGTTTGGAACCTTGTGCCAGGTCATCACGTGAAGGAACAACGGTTTAGATGGGGGAAGTGGTTTGGTCAAGGTTAGCGAAGGGGAGCTCCTATTAGGATGTGACTTCCCTCCCGTGTTCTCCACACTGCTCTGCACCCCGTCTCTGGAAGATCTACCCAATTTCATCTAAAGATGACGGACTCTTTATCTGAAGAAAAAGGGAAACTTGAAACAGGGCCAGGCATCTCCAGCCCCATCCTACCATCCCATAAGCAGCAACAAGGGTGCTCGAAGCTCTGACTCACCAGCCCTTCCCCACCACCAGCCTTGCCCCAAAAGGCCAATACCTGAGCCCTGGCTCCCAACGCTGGGGGCTGCTGTGTGTGCCAATGGCCTTGGCCTTAGCACCCAAAGCTTTTGGATGGAGCGATCAGATTTTGGGGTGATCCAGGACCCACTGCAAGCGACACCCTGACTGGAGCCACTTCCCTCAGTCTGGCTGCTACATCTGCAGATAGGAAGCCTCCCCCTGTGTTCCCAGTAACTGTGAGATGAGTGGGCAGGTAAAGCACTGGGTACAGGGTGGTGGTGTCTTTCCTGTTCCTACATGCACCTTAGGCTCCAGCTACCTGTCTGGCCCTATGGGCGATGTGCCCCAGAAACTTCCATACAGAACAAGCTGGCCTTGGTTCTGACAGCCTGGGCTGCACCCTGCCTCTGCCTGCAGGGAGGCCCAGTCCAAGCTGGGCTGGGGGCAGCTCCTCTCGGTTTCCTTCTGCGCTGTGGCCGGGCTGGGCTTTTGTCATTCAGAGCCCGGGCCGCGCTCCCTCCCTGGGGTCAGGCGGCCACTTGCAAATCCCCAAGGCGCTCAGCTTGCTGCAGGGTCCCCGCCGCCGAGCCAGGTGCGTCTGCGGAAGTCGGGCTGGGGGCGCGGAGAGGGGGGACGGGTGGGCTGAGGGATCTGAGTCGGCCCGAGCGCGGGCCGGGGGGCCGACTTAATGGGATCTGGTCGGTGTAATCTCATTTCAGCTTTTGTCATTCGGGCGGCCGAGAAGCCCGAGCTGGGGGGCCGAGCCCTTTAAGAGGACGCGCGGCCACACCAGAGCGGGACAGGCATGACAAAGGCGCGGGATGCAGTGGCGGGAAATAAAGAGATGAGGCTGGGGGTGGAGCGCCCAGCGTGACGTCTGCCCCCCAGGCCGGGCTCTGCCCCCGGCTTCTTCCGGCTGCGGGCGCGCCTTTGAATGGACCCCCAGCTTGGAACTCCGGGCCGGGGAGCCTGTCCCCGGCAAGGTCGCGCGGAGCCGGGAACCGCACGCGGGCCGACGGCCTCCCTGCCTCCTCGGAACCGCGGGGTCCGATCGCGACCTCCTTCCTCTCTCCCTCGAGGCCTAGGGGACGCCGACGGTTCGGGCAGAACTAGGGTCTCCCCGCGCTTTGGCCGGAGCTGCGCCGGCCTCATTTTCCTCTCCCTGGTCCGGTGTGTGGCCCGGCTCCGGGCCGGGTCTGCTCGGCGGAAGGCGGTAGATCCGGCCCCCCAGCTGTGTGTGTTGGGGGAGGGAGGAGGCGGGGTGGACTTCGGGGGCGGGGAGGGGCGCAGCCCAGAGTCCAGACCCGGGAGAGCTCCAAGGCCGGCGTGGAGTGGGGGGGAGGACGTCATCCCAGAGATCAGAAAGGTTAGGGGTGTGTGCGGAGAGGTCAAAGGGGACGGAGTGCACTAGAGGTTGGGAGGTGGAGGCCAGAGACCAGACCCGGGGGCCTCCACGCAGTGGGACAGGAGTGGAGGTAGAGCTCCGAGGCGCAGGCCCGGCTTCCCGCGGGGGAAGGTGCAGTGCGCGCCCCCGAACGGCTCCTCCAGCGGGGTCTCGGCTCCCCCAGCGGGGTCTCGGCTCCCCCAGCGGGGTCTCGGCTTCTCCAGCGGGGTCTCGGCTTCTCCAGCGGGGTCGGACTCTTGGCTCTCCACGATCCAGGAATTCCGAGAAACTCGGCAAAGCGGGCTTAGACGTTGAGAGGGGAATCGCACAACTACACACATGCTAGCACTCTCCGCGCGCTCACACACCCGCCCACACTCACACCCTTGCTCATCACACAGCCGACTCCGCGCGGAGGGACACCCTCGCAGGGAACTTTGGCTCAGAGCTAGGCATCTGAGCGCCGGCTGGAAGGGTTGGGGTCGAGGGGCGGCATTCCTTGGTCTGGTGGGGCGGTTTTTGGAATCCAGACCCGGCCTTGATGCGCAGCAGCCCCGGTGCCTGTGGCGCCTCTCGCCCCACCTGCACGGAACTTCGTAGGGCTTCCAGAGTTTCGGGCCTCTCCTCTCCTCTCCGGGCAGAGCCGGCGGTGCGCGCCCCACCTCCGATGCAAGCGGATCGGTCCAGAGTGCTGGCAGGAGACCCTGGGCCCAGTTACCCTGGTCCAATGCCCATCGAAGGGAATGTGCTCCCAGACCTTTCCCCAAAGCCAGAGAGGGTGGAAGTCAGCTTAGGTCTCACTTCTGAACTGTTCAAACCAGCAATCAATTTTTATGACGTAATTTATAATTTATGCAGGTTGTCTTCATACATATGGTGTTGCTTTTGTGTGTCGGGGTTTCAGGTGCTTTATTACTCTGACGGTGTGATTTGCATTCATGTTCGGTTACCAAGATCATATTTCTCCTGTTTACACCATAAGGGGCCGAAATGAAGATTAATGCCACCTCCCTTTGCCCGGCAACCCCTTCCCGGCAGACCCCAGACCTCGGCTCCCCTCTAGACCTCAGAGCCCAGCATCCAGCTTTGGCAGAAAGAGGCCCCGCTGTGCCCTGGCTGTGTGGGAAGCCCTGGCACATCAGAGGGTGCAAGCGGACCACCTGTTCCTGCTGTGCGTGCCTGGGCAGAGGCCTGGGGTCTCCCGGGACAGAAATAGGGGCACATACACAAAAGTGTCCTCGCCAGGGAGGCTGAGCGCGGACACGCCACTAGGCCGTGTGGTCACCCAAGCCTCCTGCAGGTGACAAGAGAAGGCAACTGACTCTGTGGCCAAGGCCGCGGAATGCGCGGCGCTCCAACCACTAGAGACCCCTACTCGGGACCGCCACAGGGAGCTGAGAAGGCCCCGAGGTGAGAATCAGGCGGTGGTCAGATCCTGAGGCCGCCAGAGTGTCCCTCCCAGCTTCCAGTGCACCCAGCAGAACCCTCTGCCAAGGAGGACAGAGCGCCGCTCTGCTTGGGACAGGCCCGGTGCTGGAGGGAGTGGCCCGGAGGTCCTGTTCGAGGCTTGCCAGACACAGCTGAAATGATTAAGCCAATTAAGCTCGAACAAACAGATGCAAGACCGAGCCGGCACTGACCCTGAGAGAAAGGGTGGAATGCAGGTGCTCCAGCCAGCTACACGCCTCGTGCGGACTGGCCGGCGCGCAGACAGCCGTAGAATCGGGATGTTCCTCCAGGCAAACCTGGTCTTGAGAGGCCTAGAAGGCCACCCCACCCCCCCACCGCCCCCTCACCCCACCCCCCCACCTCACCCTCACCCCACCCCCTTTAGCTGAAAAGTCCCTGCGAAATACCACCCTGGGGCTGAGGACTGGGTGGCAAAAACTGGGCACAGAAGCATGTGCTGAGTCTCAACAATTCCAGCACAGGGTTGGGGTGGGAAAGTCCAAGCCCTGGTGCTCCGAGGGTTTCTCCCAGCCCCAGTGGGGAGCAGGGGCAGGAGGTTGTTTAAGGCCCAAGACCAATCTAAGAGGGCCCAGCCCCCAGAACGTGGAGACGTGGCTGCAGGATTTCAACGTACCCTCAGTTCTGCAAAGGCCAGGGGCACCCAGCTCCCCGAGGCTAGGGGCTAGGGCTGGGGCTGGGTGACTATTCCCCCACGCCCCCCACCCCCGGCCCCCAGGATCCCTACCCTGGTTGGTGGATGCAGGGTGCAGACGGGCTCCAAGAGCCCTAGCGCAGGGAGGGGGTGGGTGCAGGTCCACAGCGCTCCCAAGCGTAATTATTTGATCTGCAGATGTAAGTGGGATTTATTGTAACAACAAATATAGTGATGTCAAAACCCAACCTTGGATTAAAGCCGGCAGCCAAAGGGGAAGTGTATTAATTTCCAACAGCATCTCAGGCCAGAGCCTATTAGAACAAGCTATTCTTCAGGCCCCCCCATCAGAATTAATCATTGGGAGTTAATTTGAAGCTCAGACAAGTTGCTGTTAATTTAGTGCAGAGAGGACGGGATGGAATAAAAAGCTGAGGTGCTGGCCGAGCCTCGTGGGTCTCATTAATCAGCCAGCTGAGACGGCCTGGCTTGATTACAATTTGCAAAAAAATTCATTAGGGCCCGGGCGATTGACAATTTTTCTCTCTGCCTGTGATGTGACTCATTAGGCAGCCAAATGAAAGCCATGATGACGGCCATGATGACAGCGGCCATGAAGCGCCGCTTGTTTATCTTCCTCCCCTCGGCCTGTCTCTCGGGCCTGGGCCTCCGCGCTGGGCTCTCAGGGCCGCCCGGTGTTCGGAGGTTGGGGAGGAGGGAGACGGAGCCCAGAGAGGGCAGGGGGGCCCAGCGGTGGCCGGTGCCGCGGTGTCCACCAGGCTAGGGTAGCCCCAGGCCCTCTACTCCTCCTGCTTCCAAAGGCCAAGGACCAGCGCAGCTGGGGTGGGCCTGGGAGCTTGAGCCCCACCATGAGGTTCCCTGAAGGCACCCCCCTCCTTGCTAGGGAGCTTCACTTTCCCCCCAAGGTTTCTGAAGCCAAGGCTTTGGGCCCCTCCACTCTGTGCCTTCCATCCCTACCATGGGCTTTTGCAGAATGTGGGTAGGGGTTACACCTGTTATGGTGCAAGGGTACATGGGATGGGGGGGCACGCCAGGATCTGCGGGGAGTCCCCTGCTCTCAACACCCGGGGTTCCTTCCCCAGACCCGGAGCGCCAGGTGGGGGCGTCCCCGCCGCAGAGGCCGCGGCGCCCCCAGATCCTCAGGCCCGGACTCTGCGCCACCGGCCGCGATTCTGCCAGGGGCACATATCCGGCCTGGGGATGGAGAGGCCCGGGTATGGGGGGCGGGGACAGCGTCTCCACGGGCCTCCATTGCTGCTGCTGCGGCGGCGGCGGCCAGTGGCCAGTGCGGACCTGCCGCGAGCAGATGACGCCAACAGGCGACCCGGGCGCGATCACTGGCGGGCTACCGGCGGCATCGGCGGGAGCGGCTGGGCCTTGGGGACCGTGCACCGGGCAGGGTGCGGCCCGGGCGCACCTCCCACCTCAGGCCCCAGGGCGCTGGGTTGGGGGCAGCAAGGAGCCTCCACAGCTCTCCGCTCTCCGCTCCCCGAAGAGCGGACTGAGGCCCTCGGAGGAACGGCCACTCAGTATCACTGTGCTCAAAAACCAAGCCCGGGCCATCTTCTGTCCCTGGAAATCTTGGGAACGCGGCGGAAATCGGTGTCTCGCTCGCGCCCGGCCCTCACTTTGCGCCTGAAGTTCGGGCTGAAACCTCGGTCCCCAATGCCCCTCCTCCGCGCAGAGGTGACGGGTCGTAAGCCGTATAAATTAAGTCAATATTAGTATTGACCCACGGCGACAGATTTCTTGGACCGAGAACCGCGGTGAGTGAGGCGCGCGGCTGCTTCGCAATCCGTTCCCCGGCCTCCATTCTGAAGGCTGAGGCTGGCGAAGCCGCCGGCTTCTCTTCGCTCTTCGGGCTGCTGGTTTGGTGGCCGCGAGGGCTCTGGCACCGCGCCCCTGGGTCACCCGCGGCCTGTCCGCGGCAATCTCCGGAAGGCCTGGCCGCTCGCGTCCGGCTGGGCGCTTCGGGTCGGGAAAGGATCAGCGCGCGGAACTGGCCGGGCTCGGGGGGCGCGGTCTGCGGTGGTCGGGGAGCGGGATTGGGAATCCTGACACGCCCTCCCGCGCCCTGCTGGCCGCGCCCCCCACCCCGAGGAGGGGGAGGTGCCCAGCTCTCACCCCCAGCCCCGCGGACCGGCCCCCGCAGCTGGCCGGCGTTCCTCGGGGTGGGGCGGTGGTCGGGTCCCGCCCCGCTCCGACCCCGCCCGGAGAGGGAGGTGCCCGGCCCGCGGGCGTTCACAGCCCGCCTCCGCCTCCGAGCTGAGCGCTGCCGGGAAGCCCAGCTCGGCTAGTTGTGTTTCTGCTCCCGTCGGAAGATCACGCCCGGAGGCTGATTTATGAGTGCTCGGCCCTGCCCCGCGAGCGAGCACCGCTTCTTTTCGGGTCCGGGATGTTTGTAAGGAAACGCATTCCCTCCCCGGCTGTCGTTGATTTAGAGAATCAGGAGTTTGTGCAAAGCCACCCATACCCGCATTCACTTTCCCTCCTCCGGCGCCCACCTCCTCTGGCCAAAGTTTGCCAGCCTCCTAGGTACTGGTTAGGCTGAGCAGAGGGGAAGATGTTAGATTTCTAAGGTGAAAATTAGCTTTGCTCAAATTGATAACCCAGTTGGAGCTCTTGCTGGCCTATTTCAAACCTGGTGAGGTGCTGTGCGGCTCACGTCCGGCCGGCTTGAGGAGGCCCTGGACACGGGGTGTTCATCCAGTACTGGTCTCAGACCAGCTGCCTGGCCACACGCCGGCAGGCGGTTCCCTCTAAACAGTCAAATCTGGACAAACTTATGAGACCCAAGAATTGGTCTTTTCCCTCTCTCTCTCCTTTTTATTATTCACAAGACTGAGATTGTTTTAATGCCATAACTTATACGAAAATAAGCTACATTGAAATAAATTAAACACAACGGAGACGTGCTTCAGACATGGCTCATAGGATATGCAACCCCAGGAAAGAAAGCCAGGCAAAACCAAAGCAAAGCAAATTTCCAGGCTGCCCCAAAACGTCTGCTTTTCAGTCAACTAAAAACGCCAGAATAGAAACAAAAATAAATGGAGACCCCAGTGTTCGTTCCTGCATGTGACGTTTACCTTTGGAAAAGTATGGAAAAGTGGCTGCTATGCGTGGCAGGTTACAGCAGAGGTTTTGTTCTCTTCTGGAATGTGGCTGGAGGACATTACTGGGTAGTTGGGTCCTATAACTTTCAAAATACAGCAGCTGAGATCCAGTCTGTATAGACATCTAATGTACAGAGTAGGGTAGTATAATAAATATTTAGTGTGTCTTCAGGTGTAGCTGTAGCCCCTTCAAAAGCAGTCTTTCAAGCCTGTTTCATGAATATACTCTCAATTTGCTTGGGATGTCCAAAGCTGGGGGGTGACTTTGAGTTTTGCCTCAGACACGGTGGAGCCCACCATGGGCTCCCTCGGGCACTGCGGCTTCTCCACTGTGGGCCAGGCCCCAGCCCTCCCTGGGCTCTCAGGGCCGGGCCTGCTCCAGTTGCTGATGCTGACTTCTAATGGCGAACCTGCTGACGTGGACGGGGATGGGGACAACGATCTTGGGGTTCCTGGAGGGCTCCCCTGTCTTGGAATTGGCATTGCCAGCTTTCACCCGTTTCCACTTGGCCCGGCGGTTCTGGAACCAGATTTTCACCTGCACCTCGCTGAGTTTGAGGGCGTGAGCGATCTGTGAGCGCTCGGTCAGCGAGAGGTACTTTTTGCAGTGGAACTCCTTCTCTAGCTCGAGGAGCTGCTCGCTGGTGAAGGCAGTCCGCCGCCGCCGGTTCTTGCCCGTGGACGTGGTGCTGCCCGCGCCGCCGCCGCTCGGCGGGGTCTCCTCCAGCGCGTGGCCGGGGTCTTCCTCCTTGTGAGCCGCCTGGCCAGTCAGATTGTCATCCGAGCTGTAGTCCAGATCGCTCTCCAGCGAGAAACTCTCCTCCTTGCCCTTCGGGTCGTCTTCCACCTTTGACTCGTCTTTCCCTTGCCCTCTGACAGCCCCGACTGAAAGCAAAACCAAACGGCGTTTTATTACATTTCGCACACTGGCCTTCCTTTCCCTTTCCCACCGTCCCTCGGGCACTTTCCCCCCTTAGCGGATTGTCTTTCTGTGACATTAACACATTGTGACTTCCTGGCCTTTGAGGGGTAGAAAAGGGGGGGGCGTGAGAAAGCTCAAGGGAGAGGAGGAGACAGTACAGGCGACGGCCCTTTGCCCAGAACCATCACTCAAGGGGCCACCAGGCCTCCTCTGCACCCTCCCAGCTTCCCGCAGCTTAAGGCAGAAGTAACAGGAGGCGTGAGGCCCAAGAGAGCGTCCTCTTTGTCCCCGGGGTGGGGGCTGGGTGAGGACTGAGGGGGAGTTCACGATTCATCCTGCCCGCCCACCTCCCTCCCCGCCGCCGCCGCCGCCGCAGCCAAAATTCTGTGAACTTCAATTTCATCGCAGCCAGAGTGAGTGCACAGGGAGGTGCAGATCCCAGACCATGTCGGGTTTTGAGATAGATGATGTTGGTCAATGGGAAGTTTTGTAGCCTTAGAAGAAGTTCCCACCGGACACCCCAGCACACACATGCGGACGCACAGCCTCCTAGGAATCCGATTCTCCCAGGCAAGCAGCAAGCCTGGTAAAGGGGTTTAATAGGTCTGGACGCCCTTCGGCACCCTCCCTGCGAAGACGCGCAGCCCAACCCCCCTCCCCAAAGGCCGAAACCTACCCGGGATCCCAGGTCACAGCGCTGGAGATGAGGGAGTGCAAGACTCGGCCAAACTGGCCAGCAGATAAATTCGCCGCTCAGAGCAGCAGCTGGCCTGGGGCTCTGAATGCGCACTCCGCCCCCCCGCCCCCGCGCTTGTTGCGTGGCTCTAAATGCCCTCCGGAGGCTCCGCCGCGCAGCTCCGCTGCATCCGCCGGCTCCTCAGGCCGGTGGATCCGGGGCGAGGGGCGGGCGGGGGCTCGGCCTCATCCCCTCGGTCCCCGCGGGAACACGGAGCTGGCGCGCCCCCGCGCCCTCCCGCCCGGGTCGCGCGCGCCGCCGACTCACCGAGCGACGCCTGCACAGCCTCGGCCGCGGAGAAGGCAAGCAGCGAGCCCTCCTTGGCCAAGAAGCCTTTGCCATCCTCCGCGTCGGCTTGCAGCGCCTCCGCCTTGTCGAAGTTGCCACCGCCAGGCAGCGGCTGCGGCGCGAACTTCCGGGCAGCCGCCGCCTCCTGGTGCTGGGGAGACGCGGAGAAGCCGCCGGGCAGCGTGGCCATGAGCGTGGAGGTGAGCGCCATGCCCTGCGCCAAGCTGGAGCAGAAGCTGGTGGGCAGGCTGGGGATCTGGTGGTGAGGGTGCGCGGGCGGCAGCGCCGGTTGCAGCGCGGCCTGGGGCAGCGCGGGCGGCGGCGGCGGCGGCGGCGGCAGCACCACCGGCCGGTAGGGCATGAACATAGGGTAGCCAGTGTAGACGAAATGACCGGGGCTGGGCTGCGGCGGGCTGCCGATCAGCGAGTCTATGCTGAAGGCGGTACTACTCCCCAGCGGGCGCTGCATCATCATCAGCGACGGCGGGAACGCTGCGCTCATAGACGCGCTCGGGAGAGGCCCACGAGAGGCGAAAAGTCCCCGGGCCGCGCCGCCACCGGGAAGCCCGCCAGGCGCCGGGAGCACAACTTGGTGCACCGGGCAGGGACCGAGCGGGACCCGGAGAGCAGATACCCCTCAGCCCTGGGCCCGCTGCATGCCTGGCGGGAGCTGGTGCGGGCGGTGGGCGGGTGAGGCCGTGCGCCCCGGAGTGGAGCGGGCGCCCGGGCCCCGCGGGCTCTCTGGAGCTGCCGCCCGCCGTTTGCCCGTCGGAGCCCGCGCGCGTCGCTTCCGCGGCCCTCGGCCCGGGCTCGCAGCCGTCTGCGCGTCCGTCTGTCTGGCTGGCTGTCGGTCACCTCCTGCGGGCCGCAGGGGAGCGCGCGAAGCTGGCGCACTTGTCTTCGGCGGGCGCCGCCAGCACCTTTAAATCGCGCTCCTCTTTCTCATTCACATTTTGCCTGCTGCCCGGCCGGGCTCCCCTCACGTGGGGCCGGGAGCCGCCGCCTATTGGCTGCGCCAGGAGTGGGCGTGGCGAAAGTGGGAGCTCCGCCCCTTCCACCAGGGCTGGCCGAGAGCAGGCTGTGGACGCCGCGAGCGCAGCGCGCGGCCCAGAGAGCCGGGGCTTGTGCGCCTGGCCCGCGCCGCGCAAACTTGAAAGGGGCCATTGGCACCTCCTAGGCTCGAAACTCGGGGCTCGGCAGCCTCAACGAGGCCGCCTCCAAGGGCGGCTTTCGGGTCTAGCGACGGCCGCGTCTAAACCGCGGGCGTTTTATTTCTTTCGTACATGCTTTGGAGCAAACCTGCTGCGTGCTGCTGCTGCTCCCGGGGTCCGGGCGAGGTTCCCGGAGTTGGGGGCAAGGTCCTGCCCCTCCAGGTCCGCCCCTAGGGCGCCGGCCGGGAGCTAGCAGCCCCTGCCCGCCGCAGGGAACCCGCCGGGTTGCTCGAGGCGCCCCCGCGTTCCCGGCGCCGTGGGGAGGCTGCTGATGCCCCCATCCCGAGCTGGGCCCTCCAGTGAGCGATCCCTTCTCATTTTTCATGACATTCTTAATCATCGCACCTATTTACACACTTTGCCTGCGCACCAAAATAACAGCCACGATAATTATGATAATAAAGCGAGTCCTTTATCTGCTCCATCCTCGGGGAGGAAGGGGGGAGTTGCTGTGCCTCCAGTTTGTATAACGTGAGATTATCCTGATGAAAGCTTTATGATGTTTGCGCAAATAAATGCTGCGTTTTGTAAATAGGCGCTAATTAAGCACGTTGAGAACGGAGGGAGCGCTCACCCCGGCGCCGCCGCCAGGTTTCCAGCGCGAGGACTCGAGGGTGCGCGGTTCCCCTTTGCCTACTGCAGGATGGAGCCGATTCCCTCACGATGTTTCCCCTGTCTCGACAATGGTAAAAACCCAGAATTTGGGAGTAAGGGAATTGGCGGGGATGGGGTGAGTGTTAGGAATGTTCTTATCCCCTTCACCATGATAAAAACAAAACTTTCAGCTCTTGTATTCCCTTTTAAAATGGAATCCTTTCGTGGCAAGGGCAGGCCGTGCAAAGCGCGCCAGCGCGCGCGGGGCTTCCACGCGCCTCCAGGGCCTCGGCTCCAACCTCCCGGGTCTAGACGTTCGCCCGGAACGGCCGACAAGCACCGGACTCGGGAGGAGAGGAGAGAAGAGCACTGTTACGCCGGTCATTAAAAATCAGCTCACGCCAAGGAGCTAGTGGTTGGGGAGTTGGCCCGTGTTGGACGTGTGCTATGTATCACTTACAAGCACATTTAATTGGGAGATAAAGATAAATCGATCTTTATGAATTTATCGACCTGATTCTTTGAAGCTCTTCTTTCTCGCTCTTCTTCTTTCTCTGGCTTTAACCCGAAGGCCCCCTGGGGGACGTCTTAATCCTGGACCACCTCCTCAGCCGGGAGTCTGGCCGGGGACCCACTGCCCACCCAACGGGCCCTGGAGGAGCGAGGGGAGGGTGCATCCTCGGCGCCCCGGAGGGCTGAGAAAACTCGCTGTCCCTGCCGCCAGCCGCCCTCCCTCTCCTCGCCTCCTCCCCCAGCCCCCCCACCAGGACAAAGGCGTCTCCAGCGCGTTTCCCCACTCCAGGCCGCAGTAATAGATGGCTCCGGCCGCAGGCGGTTTGAAAGGAATTCATTAGGACGCTGCCTGTATTGCCTCCACTCCCTTCACGCCCAGACCCCGAGGTGGCTTAGGCGGCGTGAGGGGAAATGAATTCCCGTTGGGATCCATGGGGAAGGAGACGTCTGTGGGCTCTGTAAGCGCTATCCCTCTTTCTCCACTCCTGCAAAGGAAGCACAAGAAGAAAGGAAAAGAAAAAAAAAAAATCGAAGCCCAGGGCAAAAGTCTGGTTTCTTTATGAGCATAATAAATACTCCCTCTCATTATGAGACAGTTACAGTCACACCGTCTTGGGCAGGGTTACCTAGTTTTTTGAATACTAAAGAAAAAAAAAACGCTCGACTGCTTGATTTACGTTGATACAGCCGGGTCCCTTCGCTGCTTGACACTGGCATGTCTGTGTAAGTTGTTACTCATTTTACCTAAGCAGATTTGCCATCCACTTTGCTATTTTGGCATAAAAATGTTGTTCTAGGGACTTCCATCCCCTGATTACCCTCCAAGGGACAGAGGTTCCTTTGATTATTTCGGTGATAATTCCACATTTAAAGTTCGGCAAGGAGCTTGAGGTCCACTGAGTTATAGGTGCACTTGAAATAATTTGATGGCGTATTATTTGCACCCGTAAACTGCCGTGGAAAGTATTGACTACAGGGGTTATAGTCCTAATGTCCTTTATTAGTTAAGGAGTGAAGAGAATTCTCCCCAATATGAATTTTATTTACTAGTGTGCTTTTTCTCGAATGCAGTGCAGTCATATTTTCTCATCTAATGCTTAACTGCTTAGAAAACGACTGTTCGCGTCATAAAAGGATCCTTGTGTTTCGCCGTGGTTAACGAGATTCATTCGGGGCACCTGAGCTACCTACAAAGCGTTCAGAGCGAGGGGACAGTGGATAATAAAAGCCTTTAGAGTTTTTCCACTGCTCCTCGGAGAGATTTCTGGGCAGCGAGAGACAGGTACACCGCTTATCCATCCTTCGGATTCCGACCTGCCTAGCTCGGAACTCCCTTCAACTGTAGAGCTCTCGGTGATTCAGCTCGGCCCAGGCTGCGCGGGAAAACCAGCCGGCACAGACCTTTGCAACTTTGCCTTAGGTGTCCCCTGTCCCCTCCCTCCGAGGAGGAAGAGCGAAGGATGCACCCGAAGGGAGACCTTGCGTCCTCCAACTCCAGTTAACTTCTGCGAACTTTTTTTTTCCCGGGGAAACTCCAGTGGGGATGAAGTTGGCCCAGCCCCTGGACACTTTCCTCGGCCGGTGCCAAGCTGGTGTCAAGACTGTATTAGGCCACTTAAAACATCAGACGTCAGTAAATGTGATGGTAATTAAGTTGTCGCCACGCTTCGGGGCTGCCCCAGTCAGCTTTTGCACGCAGGTGTATGGAGGCTGAGTGTAAAATGCTCAATGCACAAGGAAATGAATATTCATGCAGCAAACTTGTGTTGGCCTGTGGAGTCCAGCCCGGAGAAGGAAGCACCGCGAACCGCGCGCTTCCACGATGCCGCCAGGGTCGAGGTCCCGGGTGGTCGTGGAGAGAAGGCAGCGTGGGAGCCCCAGGTCTCCGTGGGTGCGGAGAAACCCGCGGGCTTAGTGGGCCGGTTGTTCCGGCCCGCCGCCCAGTCCCAGGCTACAGGCCGGTTTCTCGGGCAACCATGTTGTTTTTATTTATAGGGACTTTGAGTGGCCTGATCATTAGGTCATTGCCGCAGCTCTTGCTCCTGGCAATAGTTGGGAAATAGCTTGGGATGGGTTTTATTTATGGAAGGGCAATTGGGATTCACACCCAGCTAACCCAGAACAGTCCCTCCCAAGCCCAAGATGCACTTACAAAGGGGTGCTTGTGTAAAATTCCCCATCAGACACACCAATTTGCAAGTAGCAGAAAGCATTGAAGCCTCATCTTTTTTAACTATTTTATTCAGCCATTTTTTTTTTTTTTTTAAATCTGAAAGCCCAAAATAGACTCCATGTGGTTCTAAGTGAAGGCAGCCCTTGGCTGGCTTTGAAATAGCTCCTGCAATTATGTAAAAGAGCCATTCACCAACAGAACGGAATTAAAAGGGATCTCGCCCGCTTCCCTTTCATTGCCAACCTCTCATGTTTGGCTTTTCAAAGCACTTCCAACACGATGTCTTTCTCCAGGACAAAAGGCAGAACAAAAAAAGTCCCCAAACTTGTAAATTGAACGTCAAGGGAACTTTAAACAATTTAAAGCCCATAAATAATGATAAAGGGGACTGGCAAAAAAGGCAAACCCATTCAATTAATAGAGTTTCCCAAGCAAAGATCAAGTGGTTTATAAAATAAAAGTCTTTGGTTTCATTATTCTGCTCCTTGGCCGTGCAGAAAGCAGGACCAGGGGGGTTTTCTAAAGCGCCCTGAAGAAGAAGCACTTTGCAGCACCGTGTGTGCTGCGACATTCTTCTGTAGAAAGTTTTGCTTTTTGTCCCCCACCCTCAAAATAGCAGAAACAAAACCGCAAACCAGAAACGTGAAGAGATTTTTTTTTTTTTTTGCATTTCCTTGGAGGAGTTGGAAATTGTTCCCCGCAGGACTGCAGTTGGGGAAACGTGACCCTCACACCTGCGCTGCCCTCCCCACCCCAGCGCGTTGGAACGGGCGGAGCCACGGCCGCGTGGCCCGCGAGCCGAGCCCTGGTGGGATCTGGGGACCAGGGCGGGGAGGTCCTACACCTCCCGGGAGCCGCGAGACTGCGGGCGCGGACGCGCCGACGGCGCACCCAGACGCCTGCTGCGAGCGCGTGGAGCTCGAGGTTATCCCGCACCCCACGCGGGCCTTGGCTCCAGAGCCGAGGTCCAGGCGTCCGAGGGCGCAGGCAGGGGTCCTAGTTCCTTTTCAGAATAGCCCCGGAGCTTGGAGTGGGGAGTTCGTGACCACTGGGGGTATTGGATCGCCTGACACCTTCGTCCTGGAAGCCCCGCGCCCGCGCTCACCACGCATCTCCCCGGGAGCACCCAGCCCCGGCAAAGCGGATTCTCAGCGGGGACTGAGCCCGTCCACCCCGGAGCTCCCAAGCTGAGAGGAAGAAGCATCGGGCGGAGGCCAGGCCGGGAGCCGGCCCGAGGGCTGTAGTTGCGGGGCCGAGGCCTCGGGCGAGGGCCTGGCTGCCGGGGGAGTAGCGCCCGCATCCTTCCCGCGGGCCTGGCTCGGGCCGCGCGTCTGGGAGGCCGCGCGAGTTCACTAACCCCAGGCCCGGGAGCGCCGGGGAGGGAGGCGCAGGCTGCGCGGCACTTCTCACCTGCCGTTATCTCTACGCATCTGCCCCCTCGGATTCCCGCGGCCCCACCTTTCGGGGACTTCAAACGCGCCCCGCTACCCGGCGCCCGACTTTCATCTCCCCGCACAGCGGGCATTGTTTGCGGGACTTCACAGAGATGCTAATCCCGGGGCCGCGTAAACGGCGGCCCGGGAGGCGGGCAGAGGGCACCGAGGGGTGAGGGGGTGCGCCAGCCTGAGCCGGGGGGCCTTGGGAACCGCCGTACTGGCAACCCTCCTGGAACGCCCGGGTCAGCTACTGTCCCCCTCCCGTCCCATCCCGCCCGCCTTATCCGGAAGGCGCCGGACACACTGTGTCGGTCCTGGGCCGGACACAGCCGGCGTCCAGTGGATGCGGAAGTAGGAAGCGACCGATGGCCGGGGCTCAGCAGTGCGCCCTCCCAGCTTCCAGCTCTCGGGAGGAGACCGCGTGGCCCGGGAGAGCCCGCCAAGGGACTCAGACTGGAGCCTCTGCGGACTCCTGGGCCCTCGCAAACCACGGCCGAGCAGCCACCCCTCGATGGCCCCGACCCCCTGCAGGGGTGTTGTCTGTTAAAGAGGACGAGGTTTACCTAGAGTTCATCCATTTAACCCTTTGGAAACCACACTGGAGGGAGCAAGAGGGTGTTTGGACCAACTGCCACCACAATCAAGGGCGCTGCTCCGACTTCAGCTTCTACAGGGACCGAATAAAACGCAGAGATGCTCCCAGGCGGCACTGCGTTTCTCCTTTCTCCAGAGATGCCTGCAAAGCAGAGCCTGATGTCCTCTGGTTCCTGCCCCCTCCGATTAAGAAACTGTGACCCAGAAAGGATGTCACCGGACGGGGCAGGGCACTGGGTGTAAACAGAGGGGAGAGATGTTGGCTAAATGTGGAGGGAGAATTGGGATGGCCTGTGTTCCTCCTAACGAATCCCTCCCGTGGATTTCTGGGGGAAAGGTCATTGTAAAAATTTCGCTTATCAATAAGCTCATCTGGGAACCTCAAGGGTAGGTATGTCTGTAACTGACCAACCCAGCTCCAAGAGGTTTTCCCAGAGGACAGATCTGACTTTCGGGGGAGGATTGACTTAAATGACAGATGGTTCCCATGGGAGGACAGGAGCCGGTGTGGGCTGATGGAAGTGGTGAGAGAGCCATTCTATTATAATCACCCATTAAATGGAACTAACTGTAGATGTGGAAGCCACTTGAAAAGGTAACCAGGAACACTTCACTTATAATAGGGCCCCCAACTTACAGAAGCATGGAAGAGAAGAGTGCTTACCCCCAAACCACTGGGGTGGACCCATTCCACATTGGAGGAAAATTCCAGTGTAGATCTTTGACCCTTGTTTGAGGGGCTTGAAAGCCACCAAGAACCAGAGCCCATGAAAAGGACAGTCAGTAGAGGCTGGCCACAGGACTCAACTCCCCCTTCCTCGACACTCAGACTCTTTGAGCCCTCACCACCCCAGGCTCCTTTGCTCACTGACCTGAGGGTGGGTGTAAGTCATGGGTAAGTCATGGGCCGCAAGGGGTTGAGCCAGCTTTCTGGGCATCTGTTTTTGCCAAGCTGGGACAATATACACTGTTCCCTGGTTCGATCGTACACACCCACTGTCCTCATTGCTCCTTGTCACTGCCTGAGAAGGTTGGAATCGTACCAGGAGGAGGGAATCCTTGTTTTTAGGTCTCTAAACAAACCTCTAAAACCTTCCGCCTCATGTCCCCCAATATACAACCCCTCCTTGGTGGTGATTGCAGAAATAATTGGAAATGCTGATCTCCTAGGCCTCCGAAGCAAAAGAATTTCTTTGAATTTCCTCCATTTATCATCTGAAAATATACAGAAGGTTCAATTTGCATAAGTTTGCTACCAACAATTGTATCTCCCTTGTGGGTGCAGCCTGAAGTCCCCAAACTTTAGAGAAAGAAGGAACCAAGAACCAGGATAGAGAGCAGACCTTAATACCGCCCCTCCCCACGTGTTTTCATTTGGGGACCAACCTGCTTGAGCATACGCACCCAGACAGGAAAATGAGGGAATGAGGAGTGCAGTTCTTTGAGACACAGTGGGAAAAACCCAGAAAACTTTAGAATGCTGTCCCCACACCTCCCTAGGGGACATTTCTGGGTTTTGTAGGAAATGAAAATGTTTTGCACGGGCCATGTTGCCCCTTGTGTGTGTGGGTTTGTTGAAAGAGTGTTTTGTTTCTGAACGATGAGCAGAGCATTAAAGAAAGGCTGCTCACATCTCGCTATGTAGTATTTATTCTGCATGATGACACCCCTGGGAGGGGAGGTTATTCTCGTAGCTCCTTCACACCCGTGTACTGAGGTGAGCCGTACTGAGGTGACTTCTGCCTGCAGGGGACATTGCCACTGATACCAGCAGAGGGGCTCCGAGGCTGCTTCTGAAGGCTCCCTTGGGTGTCCCTTGCCTGCTCTGACCAGGCCACAGCAGAGCAGCCCTTGAGGACAGTCACAGACCCCATAGCAGGGCAGAGGCGAAGGCTCAGTGAGTGGGCTCCTTCAGGCTGTCTGCCCCTCAGCTCTCCTCCTGAGCATATGAGGCTACTTCATCTCTTGGTTGGTATAATTTTCCCTCTTTCCTCAAGTTTCTCTCAGACCCACTTCAACTGCAAAGAAAACCCCAGAAGACTTAAGAGACGAGAGACTTCTTAAAGTTCAACTTCATTCTTACCCCAAAACCCTTAAAATTCAGTTCGTTCAATATATTGTAAGTTATTTGGAAACTTATACTTTAAAATATAAAGAAATAGATAATTTATTGTGGAAGCAAATTTCACATTGACATTTTAATTTTAATAATCTAACAAGGTTTTTAATATCTGTAAACAGAAGTAAAAAAAGTGTTATATATTAATAAATTAATGAGAGAATGGCAGGAAACAGTTTTATTTCAGACTTTGAAATTTCAAAAATATTAGTGTGGAAAGCACCTTGGGTGTGTGGAGCGCTCGGCGATCTAGAGTGCCGCCTATGTGTCATGTGGATAATGGCATCGGCTTTAGGTCCTGTTTCGGCTCTGCGGTTCCAAGGGGACGGAAGCAGGCTCCCCTTCTGCGGAATTAGAAGGGCCGGGGAGTCTACCTTTTTCATGTCTACAACTGCACAAGAAAATGTCCCAATTTCTCTTCATTTTAAACGTCTAGGCTACAAGAGAAGGCTTTGTCACAAATGAGGGGGTAAAAATCAGACTTGCATGATTGCACAAGGCCTTAAGATATACGATCAGATTTTGGACGTGATCATAGAAAACCCACATTGTCTCTCTTTAAAATCCATGTAAAGTTCTCCTAGTTCTTTGATTCCTCCTGAGCAGGGCCTAGAAGGGGAAAGGATAAGAAACCCTCTGACACCTGGGCCTCAGGGGCCTGGGTGCACCGCTGAGTTCACCCCAGCCTCAGTTTTTCCATCCGCGTAATGGGCGGGAATGCCGGCTCTGTCTCACCAGCGGCCTGACTGCATCCCTAAAACGCAGATAATTAACAGATTGCTTATGTCACGGGTGGTCTGAACTAGATCGCGTAGCACGAGGTGGCAGGGCGCCTGGCCCGGAGCGAATGTTCGGGAGGGTCTCTAAATTGCAAGCAAGCCCGCCAGCCCTGGAGCGCTGCAGGTGCTGGGTGGACGCGGGGCAGCCAGGGCGGCAAGCCTGTGCGCTCAGAGCGAGAGTATCAATTTGAGGCAGCCTCTGATCTCAAGACTCTTTAGCACTGAAAACAAAGCACAGGCCACCAATGGATCAGGATGCGGTACAGTATTTAACGACACACGAGGCCTTCCCCGGGAGGAGAGAGGTCCCGAAGCGCCACCCCTGCGTCGGCACAGCTTCATCCTCTTTGCACAAACGGAGGCCGAGGCGCCGACAGTCGCCGGCCCCGGAGCGTCCCTCTGCAGTCGGCCCTCATCACCAAGTTTAGCATTAGAAGGGCGCTAGGCACTGCCTGCCCAGGGAGATGACTTCTCTGTCATTTCAGATTATTTTACTTTAAATAAAATATCTGTAAACTGTGTTCATGTGCTAAAGGAACAAAGCTCAAGTACATTCCTTTTTGGGGAGGGGTGGGCAACCTGAACACTTTGGCGTCTTGCTTCCCCCCAAACTCCATCTCCCCAGGGCCCCCATCCCGATCCCACCGCTGGAGTTTCGAACCCCGTGGGGACGCTGCGGGTGGACGAAGCTGGGAGGTGGGACGAGAGCTGCCAGCCAGGGACCAAGGGCTGACCCGCCCTTTCCGCTCGGCAGCACTCCGCTCTCGCTGCAGGACCCTGGCTCGACGGCGCCCCCTGCGGGCCTCTGTCGGGATCGGCCCCTTGGAGCCGGGGAGCCGGGCTGGAGGGTCGCCGCGTTAAGGTCCCCGCCGGGACTGTTCCCTCGCACTCCCAGACTTCCGTTCTCTAAGCAGCCGGGCCTGATATCGTTTCGGGTGTGGGGGGCGATTTTTACCGCACCCCCGGCTTGCTTTTTTTATGGAAAGGGGCAAACATCTCCAGTTTTAAGGTGGCCCAATTATCTCGTTGGCACGACTTAAAATGTCTCTCTTTAATTCATTTCAGTGTAGTAAATATGCTTCGGCAAGTAGCTAATTTCTTAGGGATGTCTTCGCCTCGTCGTTTGCATATAAAGCGCGTCGGAAGTCGGCCCCATCTTCCCGTGCACGGGTCACAGGCAGCTGGGCCGCCTCCTGGGGGGCGGGGATGCCTGAGTTTGGCCCGGGAAGTCGCAGGCAGTGGTCAGCGATAGGGCCTGGAGCCGGCGGGGCGGGGGCGGGGGCGGGGCACCGGGGCGGGGAAGGGGACAGGCCCCCTCCCCTGGATCGCCACTGCACCGCCCCGAGCCCCCTCCACTCTTATCTCCGGGAGGGGGCGCCCCTTGGTTGCCACGTGGGCGCGAGGGTCGGGGGCGCATTTATCCCCAAGTGCGTTTATTAAATCGCGTCTGGAGATAGATGAACGTGGATACAGGGGCGGATATCGCAGCGCTCAGTTGAGCAATCTTCTGGCTTTAAATTCCGAGTAAAAGTCTCAAATATTCCCGGGTCAGGGGGGCACTGTCTCATTAAAACCACTCTCGTCCTGAAACTGCAATGCAGACATTAAAGTGCAGTATTTTTCAATTAGAGCTGACGAATTCAATCAAAATTCCATAGATTAGGATGAAATGAGGCATGGGTCATTTACAGGGGAATTTAATTGCCGAGCCATTAGACAAATAGTATATTTGCCATTCCCGCGTTATCCATCATTTTCGACATCAATACCGGGGCCGCATCACCCCGTCCCGCAGCCGCCCGGCGTCGGCTGTAAACACTCCCTTCCCTGTATCTTCTGATTATATCTGATTTCATTTAGGGCCATGGGGGATTATAAATGTTCACGCAATCAAGTTCATTAGGACTTCAAATCGCATTTCTGATTGGGATCGCTCTGCCGCTGTCCTCGGTGCGCCTTTCAAACCCCAGGACGAGGCTTTCAAAAACATCTTTTTGAATTTAAAGCTTCACATCCTTTTGTCTTCCGACGCCCCCTCCCGCCTCCCCCCGGGCGGTCTTGCGCTCCTTTGGCCTCCTTTGCGGGGGAGCAGCCCAGATCCCCGTCGTCCTGGGAGCGGGGCTGGACCCTCACGCCCCCAGGCTCGCCCGGAGGGGGGGCATGGCGGCCTGGCCTAGCAGGTCTTCCCCCCCATTAGATCCCCCTCCCGGCCCACCCGGAGAACCTCCCCCGCGCGGTCGCGGGGCACTCAGGATCCGGAGACCTGGGCCGGGCGCTGGAGGACCCGCCCCGCGTGTTAGCAGATCGCGGGTGGGTGCGGACCCCCAATCCCTTACCCCCGGCCCCGCGCCGCAGTTTGTAAGTGGAGCTCCGGGCGTATTTGAGTCACGCGGCCGTAGGCCTGTGGGCAGCTACTGGGCCCGACCCTGGGACCCTGAGCACTGACACCCAGAGCCCCTTTCAGGCTGGGCTCTTTCACTCCAGAGACCCGGGTTGGGGCTGTAGCCTGCGGAGCAATTCTCCCTTATTAGTAAACCCAGGAAACAAAGGAGCAGACTCTTCCTGGGAGAGCTCTCGACAAGAAAGGCTCAAGATATCCCTTCCAGCCCAGTTGAAAAATAATAGCGTAATATTAACTGCTTCTCATAAAAATATACTTTCACAGAGATACAGTTACAAGAAGAAAACCCTCATTTTACCCCCGTACTTCGTGCTCCTCGCTGCTAGCTGCCTCAGTAATTTAATTGGAATGAAACGTGAGAAATGTGTCATTTTTGAAGAATTTATGCATCACTTCCTAGAAATCTCATTGTTAGCTAGGAGCCCACTGCGTTGTGTTTAGAACCCATAATCATATTTTTATGTGTCTGTACTGGGAGTTAATATGACCTCCTGTTTTTAGCAGATAAAAAAAGGTTCTTTTTCCATAACATCTGCATCAAACTCCGGCTTGCACAAAGTACTAGAAAATCCTGTTTCCCCAATGTTTTCCCAACTTACCAACTTTTTTCAGAGCAGGGAAAAGGTACGTGAATGGGAAAAGTGCCTACCAAATGAATAATTACACACCGAATTAAAACCCTGCATTAAACATAGTCGACAGCAAACACTGCATTCTCAATCATGTTTATTGCTTACAAATTGCATTACAAAGAAATCTACTCTTTTTATTGGAGTGATTAAGCAGAGTTTTAGGACTGCAGAAATACCATTCCGGAAGATTAGATGAAGGCTGAAAACCCAGCTAGTTACATTGCAATGGTGAATGTATAATTTTGTTAAAGAACACGTTGAACACATAAATGAGGATTGGGCTGTCATTATGGCATCGTAAAAGAGTCAACTTAAAATTATATTTATTTATAAACACATTGCCTATAAAACGTGCATACTTAATACAAAGGAAGTAGGCAAACCCCATACTCAATATTTTAATTACGGATTTTTAAAATTATAGCAACATAATTCTATATGATATGTCACGATTCTATAGTTTTCCTATACTCTCCGCCCCTTTAGCATGTGAGCTAAAATCTTGTCTTCTGATTCCGGGGAGAGCCGGTTGGTGGGCCGGTAAGACCGTTTGCTTATGGCGCCACCTGCAGGACTCCATGAAAATAAGTTTCAACGCTGGAATCCTCCCGCTGGGCTGTAGGAATTGACCTCACTCAGGCTTATTTTTTAATGAGATTAATTTTTGTTTTAAATCAGAACGATACTGACAATTTCAAGACAAACCCTAGAGTTTGAAAAGCCGACTGAAAGCCAAAAATAAGACGCGACCTTGATCCTAGTTGAAACTTTGGGACTCCTGAATATCCCAAGTGCACATAGAAAATTTGATTAAGGAATAATTTATTCTTGAAATAATGGAATAAAAGATGCAATATTCCTGGTTTATCACTTGGTCCTTGGGCAGCCCTTAAAAGATGAAAAGCACTTGGCAAGCTAATAACGTCCGCAATTGCAGTGATTAAGCTCTCTCTCAGATGTCCACGTCAGGACCCGTCACTGGAGCAGACCCACTCATTCTCCAAGCCTGTATTTTATACCGTTTTTGTAGAGGGTTAAGTGTTCTTTGCAAAAGTTCAACAGCCTGCCCCATCAACATGAAAACGTAAGGGTTATTTCGGAGACTGAAACTGTGGTGATTATATACAGTTACTGGGAGTAGCAAATGCTTCCTAAAGAGTCAGTGGTTTTGATTTTCTTCAAAACATGCGGAATGGATGATTGTCATGGAACTTAAAATTAAATGGATTTTAAGTACACTAATAAGAGAAGCCCAATGCCGCCTTCAGAATTTTAAACATGACACATCACACCGTGCCATGTCCGTGCCCTGCCTGCCTGTGGGCTGTGGGTTGTGTCTGGCCATCTAGCTGTGCTGTGGACATCTCACCCTGTCCAGGGTATGGTCGGGATGGAAAGGGGTGAAACTTCTCAGGACCATTGTAGGCAGAGAACCTCATGTGTGTATTTTTGAATTCTCTGTGGTCAGATGACAGTTGTATAGTCAAAGATACTCAAGTTTGAGGGAAAATATTCCTCTGCTATCTTTTTCCTTTTTAGTAGAAACATCATCTACTCTTTTATTACCTTCTGAATTTTGAACCATGTGAATGCATCATTAAACAACACTGAATTTAAAATTTAAAAAGTTTAGGTCTTATGGAATTGAGTTTATGTAATATACTCAGAGAGAAAAATAATGATGTTTAATATGAACTGTTTAAGAATGGAAAACACTTTTACCCTTTAATAAAAGAAATACTAGGGGGCTTCCCTGGTGGCGCAGTGGTTGAGAGTCCGCCTGCCGATGCAGGGGACGCGGGTTCGTGCCCCGGTCCGGGAAGATCCCACATGCCGCGGAGCGGCTGGGCCCGTGAGCCATGGCCGCTGAGCCTGCGCGTCCGGAGCCTGTGCTCCACAACGGGAGAGGCCACAGCAGTGAGAGGCCCGCGTACCGCAAAAAAAAAAAAAGAAAAGAAAAAAAAGAAATACCAGGGTATGTTTTGTTCACTGGAAAAGAAGACAGACAAGATAACTCTAGCTGCAAAGCATAATGTGGTTTCGGATGTTTTACTCAGCTAAGTCACTTCTCTCCCTCCTTCCCACCTTTTCTCCCTCCCTCCTTCTCTTAGTCTCGTCCTTCCCCTCCCCCCCTTATCTGTGTGGAATTATGCAAGTTCCCTTCATTTTAGAACCTCCTGCCACATGACCCATAGGGCAAAGCTAGACAGTCATCAGTACTACAAATTTTTTCTGTTATTTTTTGCTTAACAAAGCAAGTTGCTAGCAGTAATTAAATTCTGAAAAACTAGGAATGAATTCCACCCCATTTGACGGTTAAGATAACCCCCAAACCACCACACTTGCCATTTTTGTCCCATGCACTCATGACCATACATCAGGAATCGTTTTCAGCACATCTGGAGCCACTAGAACGCGGCTGACTCAGAACTAATTTCTAGTGCCAGTTTATTTCCTATTTTTCTGTGCAGCAGTCACGTGCCTGAGTTGGGGGCAGGGTAGAGGACTTCCTGACATCTTTCGAGGCCCTGTTCATTGCTCTGTTTCTGTCGCACATGGGTCCATGTTGACCAAGAGCGCTACTATACTGGAGGTACTGGACCCACCGCATATGGTACTGGCTGGTGGGGGAGGGCGGAGTGGGTGCTCATCGGGGATGTCACGTGACTGCCTGATGAGTGTGTTGGTGAGGGAAGCTGCAAAGTGCCCACACTGCCACCTGCCTTGGGAACAGGGGCCCTCATTCGATGCAGAGGTGAAGCCAGAGAGAAAGCGGAGAAAGTGGCCCTTTCTCTCCACACCTCCCCCGATGTGCCCAGGTCTCTCCAACAGCCTTGCTGACAAGTTGGCCTTCTTGGCTTGGCTGTGAGCTCCACTAGGAGCCTGTCTTGTTGGTGGTGGGTCCTGAGCCCTAAGCCCTGGGCTCCACCCCCAGCAGGCTCAGGCAGGGTTGGTTAAAGGAATGAACAAATGACTGAATGGATGAGTGAATGGTTTATCCCCAAGGAACTTCATGGATTAGCTCTACCTGGGAGCATCTGATTTTTAAAAGAAAGTTCTTGGGGGGTGGGGGTGAAATAATGAATAAGAATTCCACAGTGGTGGAATTTCGGCAGCTATGGGGAGATGTCTGGGGCTCACTCTGAGAATCATGTTGTTGTTTTTAAGCTGTAATTTGGGGAAAAACATGTTTTTGAAAATGTAATAATTGGTCATTATTCATCAGATTTTTAGAAATTTAAAGTCAATGTGTTTTAAAAGAGTTCTACTTTGTTCCGGGACTCCCAAACATATTTAAAATTTAGTGCATTCAGAAATACAACCTGTCTTCTAAGGAGGAGAGGGGTGGAGCGGGGAGGCTGAAGAACAGGCTGCGTCAGGCAGCAGGGGCTCACTCAGATTCTCATTTGCAAAATCCCGTGAGGACAGGGCTCCTTAGTAGCTGCTGGGGCTGTATTTCTTACTGTTTCCGCTTTTCTCATTTTTCTCATAAATAACGTTGCTTTGCTTTTCCATTTTTGCAGTCTTTATCCCAATATTAGGCTATTTTCTTCTCCTAATAATCAAACAATCATAATAAGAGAAGGAACCATTTATTGCTTTCCTTCTCTGGGCCACGTCTGGGCCTAGGGCTTTGCACTCTGCTCTCAGTAGGACCAACCAGGGGCAGGGGCGTCACCCAAGCTCGTCAGCAACGTTAAAGTTGGCCGACCCACAGAATCTGGGGCCCCGCCCCAGACGCCAGTGTCAGAATCTGCATTTCAACAAGACCCCTTCAGATTGGAAAAGCCTGCTGCCCTCTCGAATTATCTCACTGAGTCCCAGCCCGGTGAGAGAGGTACGCACGCTTTCACTTCCCAGCTGAGCAAACTGCAGCCAATCGTTAGATACCTGTAACTGTTCTCCTTGCTCAGTGGAGCAGCCTAGATCTGAAGCCCCACCTCTGGGGTGTCACCATGGGTTCCTACCCGCCCTCTGGTGTGCTGCATCCCTTTCCAGGACGCAGGAACTTCCTAGAGTCTCACTGGGGTCACATCTGCGCACCTGCTCTGTGGCTCCCCATGGCCCCTGCCTTTGTTCAAGTTTTCCTTTTGGTCCAGGGGCAGCTCCAGAATGTCTATGTGGGAGGGGCTCGGGGAGAGCCATCTGCCTGGGGTGAGGGTGTGTGGGATCTTGAACCGTGTTTACATAGTCCTTTGGGTGAGATGTCGGTCTCAAAGGGCAGGATGTGGGTGGGTCAGCTGAAGGGGGATGCTGTCCTATCCCTCCCTTGGCCTGACCCGCTGTGTTGAAATCTGACCATCCACCAAGGCTCAGCCCGTCTACTCCTTTCGTGACGCCCACCCTCATTCTTTTCACCTCCACAGTGGGCTTCACTCACAGACAGAGCATCCCACCTTAGACTGCAGTTATCTACTGGGGTGTGGAACCCCCACTTCCACACTGAAACAGTGGGATGGCAGGCCCGCCCTCCTGAGGTTCATCCCAGGAGCACCCTGCACAGGCTCAAACTGGAAAGTGTGGAGCCACTGCTTATCCTCAGAGGATGAAAATAAAGAGTCCTTGTTTTAAAAGATGGTTTTTAATAGAAAATGTGAGGTCTAGTAGGGCCAACAGATTGGGAGACAGTTATCAATGAAGACATAGTTTATTAGTCACCATTCCCAAGAGAAGGGTCACACCACACGGGGAAGCACCAGGGTTGATCAGGAAGTGGGGGGAGGGGACATGGGCAAGAGCCTTTATTGTGGTTTCCGTGGAAAGGATAGGCGAGGCAGGACACACAGGCGTAGGACTGGCTAGTCTGAATGACTGCAGTGGGCTCCAGGGCAGAGGGGCTGGCCTTGGTTGTCGGGACTGGCTCTGGAGGGGCAGTGGCTGGAGCTCCAGGGAGGTGGTAGGTAGTGAACTCTGGGTTGGTCGAGTTGTATTTGAAAAGGATGCCTGGGGGCATGTTGTTTACAATCTCTAGGAGTTGGCTAACCCTGGGAGGAGCAGTCCCTCCAGGGTCCGAAAGGCCCCAGATGTCGAAGCACCAGAATACAGAAAATAAAAGACACAGTTAACACAGCGCTAGACTTTTAAGGATGCTCTCCGATCCTGGATGCTCGGGCTGAGCTGACAGCAACCTCCAGGAACCCGTGTCTGTCCCTGGCATCTGGCTTCCTGGACTGTTCCCCACAGCTGGATCCGCTGGCGTTCGGTAAGGCTGTTGCACAGAAGACCCACATCGGATCAGAACGTCTGGCTCACCACCCCTCTGACGTCCTTCTAGGGGCTCTGGACTGTGATACGCTGGGAAGCACCAGTGGGCTCCCGGGCAGGGGCTCTCGATACAGAAGCAAGTGTCCTCTCTCAGTGTGTACGTCTGTCATGTTTGGGGGACAGAGTCTTTCCAAGGGTCTGAGCACTAGGAAGGGTGGGGTGTTCCCCTTGAGGCAGAGGGTCTGAAGGCTGGTGGGGGGGTGGGGTGCAGCTCGAATGCTGCCAACGCACTGTGGGCAGGAGACAGACCTTGGAAAAATATGTATACCTTTTAGTTCAGCCTCCGTTGAAAGGTACTTTCTGATACAAGTACTACGATATTCACAGTTCCAGTCCTTACAAGCAACCCTGAGAGGCAGAAAGGGCCTTTATTGCCAATTCCATGCCCAGGTGGACCTGAAGCTGGGTGAGGTCCGTGCACAGGGTGGGTGCCAAGTCCCATCCAGGGCCCCTCCTAACCCTGGAGCCTCCACAGAAGAGCACAAGTGTCTTGGTCCAAATCTCTGGGTTTCAGTGCAAAACCCCCTCTGGCTCCAGAAGAAGGTAATTTTGCAGGGACTTCGGCAAGGGCAACTGGGGCACGAGGTAAAAGCACTTTCTGCCAAACAGCTTCCGAATGGCACAGCGGCAGAGATGCTGCAGACAGCGTGGGCTGTAGGCCAAGGCAAAGAGGGACTGGTAGAAAGGCTGGTGCATCTGAAAGGAAGGCGGGGGAACGTCAGTCTGGGCACACGGAACCGACACACGTCTCTCTCCCAGACAGAAGAGCCCTGACGGCACGGGTGATCCTTTCACGGCTACTGATGCGGGACAACCCTCCCCGAGAGGGTCCGGATACTTTTCTCAAGTGCAGCTCCTGCCCAGTCAGACGGAAGTCTGCTTTGGGTGATTTCGGATACTATGGGTAACCTCCTAGAATTCCCCTCTGCCCACCCGCTTTGTAGAGCACACTTGGTTATTCAGTAATCTGAACAGGACTCAAGTCAGTGAAACACGAGGGGACATTTTCTAAAGGCTTCTAGAAAAAAAAAGTTCCCTCTTTCTTAATTGACAGTCACCTGTGGACTTTGTTGTGTGTGGATGCAGTGCCAGCAGCTACCTCGGTCATATCTTAAGCTGTCGGAGAAAGAAACTGACACGCAGGAGCCAGGACCTCCACGGCCCACCCTCCTCTGGACACTGGTTACTGGAGCCCTGAGCTTCTTAAGCCCGTGTGAGTCGGTTTTCTGTTCCTTGCAGCCCACAGGACCCCAATCAGAACCACAGGCTGTGTGATTACTGAGCCTCCAGAAGAAAAACAGACACGCTCAGATATGCCCCCAATCTGCCTTTCTCGTCCTTTCTCCAGATGTTTTCTACTTACCTGGGTATTAGTGCAAAACTCCACACGTGGGTGAACAGAAACAAATGACAGTCTTGTACTAACGGGGGAAGAAGGGGCAGCTTCCTCACCTGAAACACTTCTTCAGGGATCACCTCCTTCCAGGACTCTGACACGCGGAGCTGAGGGTAGGAGTTGAAAAGAACCTCGAGGACAGCGGGGGCTGGCGCACAGGTCTTCAGCACCTGGTTGGAAATGGTGGGAGGCACAGTTTGGGTGGGCTGGGTTTTGGGTCCAGGTGGGAAAGGGTGGGGAGACAGGAGGGTGTGCTCGGGTCCCACTGCTGCCACTTCCTGGCTGTGCGACGTCACTGTCCTCCCAGGGAACAGTAGCAATCCCAGTACCAGTACAATAGGGCCGTTGTAGGGGCCCCAGGTGCTTGTGCACAGGTAAGCACAGGGCAGAGCTCTGTAAGGGGCTGTCTTATCACATGCAACGTCTGGGCCAAGCGGTATGCATTCAAGTTCCCGGGAGGAATATACTGATGGCCGGGCAGGCTCCTTTGGCTCCAGGGAGCTGCTCAGAGAAAAGGAAATATGCTCTGCTGGGAGGGAATTTGGCCCAACGATGGGGTTCCCAGTTTCTTACTTCGATTTTCTAGTGTGTTGGGAAACTAGGGGAGAAGAATTGCTTCGCTGTTGCATTTCTTCTCCACTTGGCCTTTCCGTTTTATTTTCAGAGTCCCCACTGGCAAAGAATGTTTATTTTCTAATTTGCAAAGTCTACAGTTCAAGTCCATCAGCTTCATCATAGAGATGGAAACAGTACTTGCTTTTTAAAAAATAAACTTTTTGTTGTTGTTGTTGTTATGAAGAAGTTCGAAAGTACACAAAGTAGACTGAATAGTAGGGTAAACCCTCACGTACCGACATCAGTTCATGGCTAATCCTGCCCTATCCATACCTCCAGATCCCCTATCCATACCTCCAGATCCCCTCCCTAATGTTATCTGAAAGCAAATTCAGTGTATCATCATTTCATCCGTAAATATTTGTGTGTCTTTTAAAGGAAGTTTAAAAGAAATGCAAACACAGTGTCACTGTAACAGCTGAGAAATTAACAATAGTTTCTTAGTATCACCTAATATATAGTCAATGGTTAAATTCACAAATTTCTCTTAAATGCCTTTATATCAAAAACAGTCATTTGTTTGAATAAGAATTCAAATAAGACCAACACCTTTACATTGGTTGATATGATATATTTTCAGATCTTTCTTTTTTGTTTCACGTTGACATATTTGTGGAAGAAACTAGGTTATTTGTCCTGTAGAGTTTCTCACTGTTGGGATTTTGCTGATTGTATCCCTGGGGCATGCCGCTCTTTCTCGGCTTTCTGTAGATTAGTAGTTGGATTCAGAAGCTTGATCAAATTCAGATTTGATTTTGGGGAGGGGCAGGGCAACTTCATTATTCTCTGTTTGTGAGGTTTAGGATTTACCAAGTGTTGCAGAATTGTTCTTTTTATTTATTCGTTGAGAAAACTGAGGTTAAGCAATTTTTCTAAGGTCAGGCACCAAATATCTACAGTAGACAACAGTCAGAGCCAATGGCAAGCCTGGCCTGCAGCACGCTCACCGGTGCTCCTTGAACACACCCAATATGGTTGCTCCCTTTACAGCTTACCTAGCTTCTTTCAGATCTAACATCCCTTTAAGAAACAGGAAAGCAAAATTTTAGAATTTCACTTTTCTTTGTTCAGAGATAACCACTGTCAACATTTCGTATATACTAAGGTTATATGCATTTAGACAAGGAATTAATATATATACCAAAATGAGCTAGTGCTCTGTACATCATTTTGAAAATTTATTTTTTATCAAAATAGATTGTGAACAATTCAAAAATTATAAATGAGCATTTAAACATCATTTTTAGTGGCCATAAAATATTGTATGAACATATCATATTTTTTGATATTATAAACAGTGAACGTCTGTGAACACAATTCTCTCTCTTTCTGCCCCCAGCCGTAGTTATTTAGATGGCTTACACTGCATTGCTGGAAGTAGAACTGCAGGGTCGAAGGCTGTGTATGTTTTAAGGCTTTTAAAACATACTGTCAAATTATAAGTAAGTTGTTACACTTTTTAAAGAACAGTGGATGAGAGTGCCTCTTTCTTCCTACCCAGACCGTCTCATTAATTATTTAAATCTGATAGGTACAATATGGCATGTTTACTGTTGGCTGACCGTTTGCCTTTCTTCTTTTGTGAATTGCTAAATTATGTCTTTTGCTCAGTGTTTCTACAGTGTATTCATTTTTTCTATTGATTTATAAGTACACTTTATTTATTAAGGTTATTTTTCAGGTAGGGAATCATTTTCGCAAATAATGGTATTTTCTCCTCCTCAGTATTAATGTTTATTTTTATTGTCCTATTACATTGGCTAGAGAGTTAAAATTCAATGTTAAATAGCAACATTGATAGCAGGCATCATCATCTTAGTCCTAATTTTAATAGGATTGTCTCTAACATTTCACCATAATCTTGTATTAGTTTCACATAAACACTCTAAGTTAAGGAAATGTCTTTGTATTCCTAGGTTACTACAAATCTTAGGATTTATTTTTTTTTGCCTTTTTCTAACCAAGTTGATACCAAAAGGCTTTCCAATATTAACCCATTTTTGCCTTCACAAAACAGACTCTGGCTATTCTTCTAAATAGAATGGCAGATTCAATTTGCTAAGACTTTTGCAGCTCTCTTGATAACTAAATCTGGTTTACAGTTTCAGCTTTTTGAGCTATTATTGTCAGGTTTTAATATCACTTTATGTTAACTTAGTAAAACCATCTGAGAAAACTATCTTTTTAATACTCTGGTAGATTTTGAAAAGTAGATAATTATTGGAAATAAGAAAGCATGACGGACCTTTCATTTGAAGCTTTTAAGCCTAGCCTTTAGTTGTAGGTGATAATTTAATATTTTCAATTTCTTTCACGGTTACTGGCATATTTTGTTTTGATTTCTTCTTGGCTCAATTTTGTTCACCTATATTTTCCTGGAAAAAGAAAAGAAATTTAGCATTTCATATGTATCAGTCAGGGTTCTAACAGGAAATAGATGGCATACTCGATACAGGATTATTCCAGGAGGGTTTATTGATACGGGGCTTATTTATAGCCAGGGGAACCACAGGGAACAGTGCATTGATATAGAGCTGGCAGCAGAGCTATTTCCACTCCTGGGTCTGCAGGGTGAGAGAATGGGGTGGGTGATCCTTGGCTGGGGACACACAACCAGCCTGAAGCTGAGAGGGCGCCAAGTGGATACATCCTCTGACCTCACTCTCCTTCCTCCCCTACTTCTGGGACACTGCACTGGTGAAACCCAGGAAGCAAGGGCCAGGAGCCTTGCAGATGTGTCCATGCAGGTGGAGAACAAATTTGGACGGGGGCGTATCTCCACTGTATATAGGAATAAGCACCCTGTCTCATTTGAGATTCACTATGATTGTATTTGCATTTTTTTTTCATGTTTAGTCTTGCTGGAATTTTGTCTATTTTAATTTTTTTTTCTCAGGAAACCAGCTATTGGATTACATTGATCAGTTCTCTTTAAAAATATTCCAATCTATTACTTTTTGCCTTTATCGTTATTAATCCCTTTCTCCACTTCTCTTTCCAGCTCCTTGGATTGACTGCTCAGTTAACTTGACAATATGTTTTCCCTTGTGTCACAATAAAGCAATTTTTCAAGTGCTATGGATCTTCCTTTGAACAGAGGTGTGGTCAGAGCCATAAGTTTTGACGCACAATGTTGTCACTGTCTTTCTTTCTTAAACAGTCTGCAAGTAAATAACTACTGACGCAGTATTCATTTGGGAGCGTGTGATGAAATTTTCAAAAAGTTAATTTTTAAAAATTTTTGGCCACACTGCGCCTTGTGGCTTGCGGGATCTCAGTTTCCCAACCAAGGGTTGAACTTGGGTCACGGCAGTGAAAGCCTGGAATCCTAACCACTAGGCCACCAAGGAACTCCATAAATTATTTTTAAAAATTAACTTTTGCTATTAATTTTCTGGAGTATTGTATTCCGGCTTTAAATAATGTCTGATTTTGAAGTACTAGAAGTTGTATTCTGTTTGACGGTTCAAAGTTCAACATGTATATGTCACATTTATGATTTGAAGCTTCTAAAATTTTTTTCCCTACTCTATCTATGGGAAAGACTGAGATATGAATTAAAAATCATCTAGAATTATTATTTTTCAGTTACTTTCTCCATTTTAACATAATCTCTTTTTGGCATGTAAGGTTCTTAATGGTTATCTCTTCACTATGGACTGTATCCTTCATCAGTGTCGAGCGAATCTTTTCTTCTCATTTTGTGTATTTCCCTGGGACTCTTCTACATTGCATATTGATATCAGTACATCATTTTATTTTCAGTTTGTTTTTGCTAGAATTACCTCTGCCCACTCTTTAATTCTAACCTTTTGTTTCACGTTGTTTTAAAGTGTTTGAGGGTCTCTACTGGTAATAGGGTAACTTAAGAAATTTGTATTTATTGTTATAGATAATCTGTCTGGTTTTACTTCTATCATTTTATTCTTTACGATTTTTTATGCTTCTTGTTTCCTTTGTTGTCTGATTTCTGTTACACAGGTTTGTATTTTCTTTGTATTTATCTTTTATATATTTAAAAAAGATTTTTTTTTTTGGCTGCATTGGGTCTTTGTTGCCTTGCGTGGGCTTCTCATTGTGGTGGCTTCTCTTGTTGCAGAGCACAGGCTCTAGGCGCTCGGGCTTCAGTAGTTGTGGCTCGTGGGCTCTAGAGGGCAGGCTCAGTAGTTGTGGTGCACGAGCTTAGTTGTTCCGCAGCATGTGGGATCTTCCCGGACCAGGGATCGAACCCATGTGCCCTGCACTGGCAGGTGGATTCTTAACCACTGTGCCACCAGGGAAGTCCCTATCTTTTATATTTTGGAAGTCTATATCTTATTTAAAATTTTACTAGTGGTTACCTTTAGAATAAAAAAATATTAACCTATATTTCTCTAAACATCAAAATAGTATATTTTGCGCTCTAGATGTACCATTATCCCTTCTCTCACCTCTCTTAACCAATTCTTCTCCCTCCTTAGTAACATCTGAAGTTTGTGTTCTGGATTATAATTAGTACAAGATCTTATTTTATGCTATATATCTCCTTGGGAAATAACTTTTGGTAGTTGCATTTAGTTTTACCACCTGCCTGACAATTATTTAAGTTGACTCTATTTTAACTGGATTGTTTAAGCCATTCATTCCACAGATACTTAATCAATTTCCTACTAGAAGTTAAAGATTGCGTTATGTTTGTGTGATAACAAAGGCAAGCCTTGGCTTCACAGAATTTTACGGTCCCAAATGATACAGTCTCAAATAATAGTAGTAGAAATAGTAGTAGTAGCAGTAATTCAAATAAATGTATAGGTGCCATAGTACTATGGTGAGAGAATCACCAGGTGCTAGAAATGACACCTAACTCAGACCTAGATTTGCAATGGGGTGGTGAGTTGATCAAGGAAAGATTTCTGGAGGAAGTGACATTCAATAAGACATAGAGTAGGAGTTACAAAAGGTGTGGAGAGTTCTGAGGACCAAAATGTTCTAGGTGGAGAAAACATTTACCAAACTTGGGAGGTGAAAAGGTACAAAAAATATTGGCTGTGGCATGGAGTTTGACACGGGGAGTAGTGAAAACTGGGACTGGAGAGGAAAGCAGGGTCAGGTCTAGAAGACCACTGTCTGCCATGATAGGGAGGCTAGACTTATCTTGAGGGCACCCAAGAGGCCTTGAAGGATGAAGAGTGGAGGAGTGACAGGGTCAGGTTTTAATTTTAGAAATGTCACCATGGCTACAGTGTCGAGAAGAGTTTCACGGGGCCACATTGGATGCAGACAGCCCAGTTACGAGGATATTTTTGCAATCTAGCGGAGAGATGGTGGTGGCCTAACCTCAGCTGGTGGCAGCCAGGATGGAAAGAGAAGAAAGATTTTGAGAGATATTTAAGAGGTCGACCTGAGACAATCTGCAGATTGAGTTTCCCATTCCTGAGACAGTCTTTCCCATCACCTCTTGGTCAGCTGGGTACTCCCATCCCATCTGGCCTTTTGTCTCCACTACTCCACCCAATCTGCCCTTGCCAAGAGTGCCCGTGAGCAGGCTACATCTGGTGGTCACGGCTCTGCCTCGCCTCGTGCTGTGTATCAGCACTTCTGACACAGTTTATCACGTCCTCCACTTGATGTGTTCTTCTCTTGGCTTCCAGGAAGCCACACTTCTGCTCCTTCACCTCCCTCACTGCTGCTCCTTCTGTTTCCTCTGCTACTTTCTCATCTCTGCATCTTCTCCCTGCTGGAATGGCCTTGGATTTAGTCCTCATTCCTCTTCTCTATTTACTCTCCCTTCCTGGTGATCTCATTCAGCTTCCTGGCTTTAAATACCATCCGTATGCCACCGGCCCTCAAAAGTGTATCTCCAGGTCAGTCAAACCTCCCTCCCAAATTCCAGGCTTGAATATCCAACTGCTTACTTGATATCTCCTTGTGGCTGGCTCTATCTCACACTTAATGTATTGGAAACATAAATCCCAAGTCTCCCCCTCAGCCCCGGACTTACTTTCCCCATAAGCTTCCCCATATCAGTTGATGGCACATCTCACCTTTCAGTCTCTCAGGCTAAAAGTCTTGGAGTCATCTTTGACTCCTCTTCTCTCATATCCCACAGCCAATCTGTCAAGAAATCCTGTTGGCTCCACCTTCAAAATACATCCAGAATCAGACCACCTCCCTTGTCCATGCCACCGTTATCCCTCAGATGGATTATGGTCACAACCTCCTAAGTCATCTCCCCACTTCCATTCTGTTCCTCCTAAAGTATGTTCTCAATATGGAGACCACAAGAAGCCTCATAAAATGTTAGTCAGGCCATACCCCTCCTCTGCTCAAACCACTCCAATGGCCAAAGTCACTGCAATGTCCTACGAGACCCCACACAGTCTGTGCCCCTCCCCCACCTCTCCCATCTTATCTCCTGCCACTGTCCCACTGGTTCTCTCCACCTTCAGCCACACTGCTTCCTTTGTTGTTCCCCACGTGGATCAGGCTCACTCCAGCCTTGGGGCCACAGACTCTTGGCTTGTCTGCTGGGCTGCTCTTTGCCTAGACATCTGCTTAGCTGATTCCCTCACCTCTCTCAAGTCTACTCAAAAACCACCCATCCTAACTACTCTCTTTAAAACACACTGTCTCCCGTCTTGCTTCTTCTCCCCTAGCCCTTATCATTTTATTGGCCCATTTATTATGCTTGTTGTTTAATGTCTGTCTTCCCCATTAGAATGTAAGCTCCATGAGGGAAGCAATACTTTTTTCCCTTGATTTATTCTCTCATTAGCTATCCTAAGCATCTAGTATGTTGTTGGCAAGTGGCTGGTGCTCAACAAATATCTGTTGAATAAATAATGCAGTAAATAGAAACATTTTTTTTCTTTTAAAAAAACGCATTAGGAAGGCATGTCTTATGAGCCCTTGATATCTAAAAGTGTCTTTCTTTTGCCATCAAAATGAAAGCTATCTTGGCTGAAACTAGAATTCTAGCGTCCAAACCTTTTCTTTAAAAATCTGTAGATGATATTTCATTGTCTTACAATAACACTGCAGCAGAGAAATCTGAGTCCAGCCTGATTTTTATTCCCTTATGAATAACCTGTTTGCTGCTTGGATACTTTGCAAGCCTTTTTAGAACATTTTTTTTAGAATGTATATAGGTATGTGTCTCCCATCATTGATTTGCAGAGAATATCCATTCAACTTCTCTATGTTAAGATATTTTAGTGCAGCTAAGTTTTCTTCTAGTGTGTCTTTGATTATTGTTTCTGATCCATTGTTGTATGTTCTTCAATAATATCACTTATCTGTGAATTGGCTCTCTGCTCTTTGTCCTTTACGACCATCACTTTGTTTTTTAGTTTCTTGGCTTTGTTTTTTCTTTTGCACTTAAGAAGTTCTTTTTTTTTTTTTCTTTTTTTGTGGTACGCGGGCCTCTCACTGCTGCGGCCTCTCCTGTCGCGGAGCACAGGCTCCGGACGCGCAGGCCCAGTGGCCATGGCTCATGGGCCCAGCTGCTCCGCGGCACGCGGGATCTTCCTGGACTGGGGCACGAACCCGTGTCCCCTGCATCGGCAGGTGGACTCTCCACCACTGCGCCACCAGGGAAGCCCTCTTTTTTTTTTTTTTTAATAAATTTATTTTATTTTATTTATTTTTATTTTTGGCTGCGTTGGGTCTTTGTTGCTGCATGTGGGCTTTCTCTAGTTGCCGCAAGTGGGGGCTACTCTTTGTTGCAGTGTGCAGGCTTCTCATTGTGGTGGCTTCTCTTGTTGGGAGCACGGGCTCTAGGCACGCAGGCTTCAGTCGTTGTGGCATACAGGCTCAGTAGTTGTGGCTTGGGGGCTCTAGAGTGCAGGCTTAGTAGTTGTGGCGCATGGGCTTAGTTGCTCTGTGGCATGTGGGATCTTCCTGGACCAGGGCTTGAACCCGTGTCTCCTGCACTGGCAGGCATATTCTTAACCACTCTGCCACCAGGGAGGCCCCAGAAGATCTTTTAGTATCAGTCCTTTGTAGTGAACATTGTGGTTGACTTCCCAACACTCCAAATGATTAGATTAATTCAATCATGATAATTCTATTCCACTCATCATTTAATGGTTTGGGGAAGGGCAGGTTTAAGCTAACTGAGGCCAATAAAACACAAAGAAAGACTTCCTCAGGGCTTCTAGAGAAAACAGCTGGATCTGAATAGGAAGCTGGTTGGCCCAGTTGCTGGAAGCCATTTAGGGACCAAGAGAAGGACCATTCTGAGGGCAAGGCTGACTTACTGAGCTTGAAAGGCATCTGGTTCTTTGATGATGTCACTGAGACTCAGAAACCACCAATCCTGAAGCCTGCGCTTCTTGTTATGAGAGATACAAGGGAGGCTGGAACCAAGGGGCTGCCTGGTGGGGCTGTGACTATGAGAAGGAGCCGCCTGGGGGTACTGGAGCCATGGAGATGCACATGCTGCAGTAGAAGCTACTTAAGGTGGAGGAAGAGGGGGAGAAATACCTTGGCTTTTCCCCCCTCCCCCTCCAATTTCCCATGGTGTCTCCCTTGGCTGAACCCAGTCAGAAGCCAGCTGATACGGGGCTCTGTGTTAGCTTGAAGGGGCTCTGTACCCTGTCAGGATGCAGGGCAGAACACAGAGGCAGCAGGGACTGGGGGCACACATGCAAACAGCACAGCACCCTCACTTACATCATTGATTTGATGTTTTTAATGAATCAGTTCTGCCTTCTACTTCCTTTAATGTGTAATCTGACCTACCACTGTGCTCTTGCTTTCTTGGTATAAATTTATCTCCATCTTCCTTTTCATGCCATTCTATTGACTCCTCAGCTTAACCTGTCTGGTTTTATGGATTTAAAGACTAGATCTTCTTGCATTCCATAAAGGATGGCACACAGGGCACACAATTTTTCAGATTTTCTTCTGGATCTTTTGATGAGAGGTACAGATTTCGTCTCTACTCTCAGGATGCTATCTCATTTTTCTTCTTCTGCCCTTCCCCACAATGAATCCATTAATTTTTTCTGTATTCATCTCTGATTAAGGTGAGATCCAGACACAAGGTCTGTCAACATGCAGGGGAAGTCCATGGTCCCGTTCTTTGTTCACCTGTGAGATGGTGGAGGGGCAAAGTGGAGGAAGGCTGGCGAGGGCGATGCCCAGCCTGGTGACCTGTGCTCCGCCAGAAGGCCTCTTCCTCCCACCCTCCCCCCAGCAAAGTACCAGGTTGCTATGGAACTCAGGTTCCTCAGTTTCCACCTCTGCACTTCACTGCATCTCCCATGATGCACTGCACCTCCACAAGCATCCCCTACTGCCTGGTGGACTTAAACTATTTGTCTGTAATGTCTGCCTGATTGCCTGAAAACTTAGGGCCGTGGAGCAGAGCCGCGTCAGCCCTTCCTGACTCAGACATGAGATCTTCCTGTTGGTGCCCTGGATTTGCTTTCTCCCCCTCCCCCTCTTCCTTCCATCCTTCCTTCCTCCTGTCTACATCTTCACAGATATTTTAACATGAAGACAAGAGCAGCTACCCATTTAAATTGGTAATCATATTACTATTATCATCTCTGGTCCCCTCCCTACCCCAATTTTGTTTTTTCCCTAATCCATTACTGTCACAAGCTCCGGCTTAAGTGGGCTTTAGAGAAGGAGAGAATGAACACGGTAGGCTGAGCTGCAGAGGGAGAGCCAGGCAGGCGTGCATCTTCCCAGCCCAGCCTCGCACCCCACCGTGTGCTCTTGACATGCTGGTATTTCTGGCTTACACGAGCCACCACTAACATGCCATTTCCGGGAGCACAGTGAATTCCGTCGGCCCCTTTTCTGTGTTGGGAGGAAACCATGCCATTGAAAAGAGCAGTTCACACTGGATCCCTCTAGATCTAGTCTGTCTTTACATGGTATCCTAGGCAATTCCAGACTTTCCTCAGGCCAACCTGGACCCTCCAGCTACCCTCCCATTGGCCCTCTCACTTCTCTGCAAAATATTCAATGGTTCCCAGTGACTGCATGCTACCTGGACATCCCCATCCCTCCCCTCAAGCCCCAGCCCCCAGGAACAGCTGCCCTCCCTCAGTAAGAGCTCCCCTCCTCCAGGCCCCTCCTCCCTGGGTCACGGACTGTGACAAAGTCTTATTGCCTGTCTCTGGGAATTCATTTCCTGTCTCTCCTCTGTTCCACCTCTCTGGGGCTTCCGGGCCCTTCCCAACCCCTCCGCGCTGTGCCCCCCTCATGTTTGCCAGGCAGCTGGCTGCCTTCATTATTTTTACGCCAACACAGTTTAAAAATCTCCGCTGCCTCCTTGCCGTCTGTGGAGAAGCGGCTGCCACGTTACTCTGACACGCTGATGGCATTAGGGTCCGCGCACACTCTCTTCAGCTAATGAGGCGGCAGAAAGAAAATGAAGGGGCAAAATCACACGGGCACACTGCTTTCTGTGTAGACGGAGAAATAAAACAAAAGCAAGGAAAAGAGGCGCGCTACTGCTGAGAGCTCCCCCCTCCCACGGGGGCAGCGTGCAGGCACTGCCGTGTAAAGGCAGGGAAGGGAGCCCTGGGTTTTGACTACTGCAACCCCAGGCTCCCCCCACGGAAAACTCTAGGAAATTGGAGTGTGAAGTCACGTTACCTAATTCCGTAATTCGGTAAAAAGAAAACAAAAACTTCAGGTCCATATGTGCAGCGTGGTCAATGCCCAGAAGGAGAGGCAAGACCAGAGGTTTGCAGATGTTTCTAGAATCTGTCATTCTCGCCCTCCACCTCCCATTTCCCCTTGCTCCAGCTACCTGCATCCCTCACCTGGACCGCACGGCAGCCGGGGGTTTCCCAGCAGCCCCCAAGAGAGCATGTTCTCTACCCCTGAGCAGAGGAATCACCCTCCAGTTCTCACTGGATTATGTCACCTGTCCTGCTTAAGATGATGTAATAGATTCCTATTGTCCTTAAGACAAAGGCGCAAACCCTTAACGAGGGCCCTGCCTAGGGTCTTGCTCTTGCTGTTTCCCCTCCAGCTACTGGGTCATCCCCCCATCCCCCACCCCTGCACATACTGCAGAGTTCCTTCTGCCCCAAGACCTTTGCACCTGCTGTTCCTTCTGCCTGGACCTCCCCTCTTCACACAGCTAAGTCCCCAGTCTTCAGATCCAGAATCACTCTATAAGCCCTCGAGGGAGCCTCGGACTCGCTGCTCAGCCAGGTCTGGCCCCTCGTTTGGTACCTTCAAGGTCTGGAGGGCCTTGGCTTTGCAGCTTTTCACATCACAGCAATTTCCCAGTGGTGTGTGTGGTTGTCTGAGTCAAGGTCATCTCACCCACCTGACTGGCGCTCCATGAGGGCAGGAAATACCCATGCTCCGGTTCAACACTGTACCACCAGCACGGGAGCACAGCTGCTCCCTAGAAATGTTTGTTGAATGAGTAAGTGCTTAAGGGATGCCTGTGGGGGAGAGCTTTCATCACCGGTGTTGGCCTGGCACTTCCCCAACTCCTGGGCAAATCTAAGTGTGAATTCTTTATGACTGCCCAGGTGAGGGGCAGAAGGAGAGAGGCACGTGAGCAAAGGCCTTTATCCCAGACCAAGCATCCAACCCACAAAGTCAACTAGCGGCAGCAAGTCTGGATCCACCCTCGTGTGCATTTCTCTGCCCTCCTGCCCGCTCTCCTCCAGGCTGGGCCCCCTGCGTCCCGGCAACTTCCAGAATTCAAACCTGGCTGCATCCTGACACCACACCTGCACCTGCCCTCGCGCCCCCACCTGACTCTGGCGTTAAGTAGCGGTCAGCCGGGCAGAAAGGCCTGGCATTGTCCACATGCTTTGCTTTCCCAGCCGTGACACCGCTTTGATGTTCGCGGCATCGCAGTGCGCGCGGCTCCAACGGACGCTTCGAGTCCGCCTGCTGCGGCGCTGGTGCCTTTGTCTGGGCACCGGGGAACTGTGATTTATGTCATAAGCTCGCTGTGAAACCTTTTGCCTCAGTAATTCTGAGCTCCGTGGGTGTCTCTTTACATCTATTTAAAGCACGGCTGCTGCCCACGGCCGGCGTGCTCTGTGACATTCCCCGGTGCCTCTGTGTACGCCTCGCCATGGCGCTGAGTCTTGCCTGCAGAGCATCTTTGTGGCTCGTTTCAGCGTGTTTGCTGCGCGCACCACGGGGCTGCTGAGCGAGTCGGGTCTGCGCTTTGATTTCCCGCGTGCGGATTAGACCCCTTTCCCGGTGGAGCACATGCAGGGGGTCTGGATGCTGATGCCACATTTCCAGAGTGTTCGCCCTGGTTGTCCTGGGGCGAGGCCAGAGCCTCACAGGCACTTGTACTTTGGCTTGGAGGATGTCCAGCTTGGTAGTAAACGCGCTCTTGCCCGCAACCTGCTCCTAGCCGGGGGCGCCGGGGGGTGGGGTGCTGTGGGCAGGGGGCTGCGGACCTCCTCCGCACCGCCCCCTGCCCCCCCCCCCGAGGTGTGGGCGGGTCTCAGCGCAAAGACATCGGAGGCCCGTTTCCAAAGATTTTAACTGCAGCGCCGTTCCCCGGAGTTGCTGGAATCCCCTTCTCTCATTCAACAAACTGACTGAAGGTTCCCTGCACTGTGCTCTGTGAAAGCCTCAAAGTATTAAGATTCTCAAAGAAACTCCGGTTCTCTCCGCAATGGTGTGGAACTGCTGGGAGATTCATCCTCATCTCCCGGAGCCAAGCACCTCTCGTGGCCTCTGGGTCCCCGTTGTGACTAACTGTCCCCAGACCCAAACCCACAGCCACCCCGCACCCCACCCACTGACCTGCTCCATTCCTGTGCGGCTGACAAAGGATGTCATGAGGGGATCCCAGGACAGGGCCCCTGGAGGCCCAAAGGGGAGGCACTTGGCTTTGCTCTGCATCTCTAGGTCAGGGTGGGGTGATTCCCACAGCCTGGGAGACAGAGTTCAGGTGCTAGAAGTCCTGTCCCCCGGGATGATGCCTGTGGGGCTGCACCTCGGACATTGAAACCTGGACAGAGGTCTCTAAAAATCGAATGCCTTCGAGGCTAACGAAGGATTATTACTGGTCACCACTGAAATATACTGATTTTTTTTTCTTTAAAAGAATTTGTCCCAGGTGTTTTTCACTGTTGGGCATCATGTAAAGTCTTGTTTCTTTCTTTGTTGTTTCTTGTTCATTCTTTATGCAGTTTCACACCATAAGGGTTGAAGGGTGCATCTTGGTTTAAGGCACACAACGGTGTGAACTGGAGGGGTGGTAGGTTTCCATTTTATCGGTAGATGAACTAAGCCTGCTAATATTGGGAAACATCTAAATGTAAATCATGAATATAAAAGGGAAGTGTTATAGAATACAAAAAGGCTGGCGTTTCTTCCCTTTCAAGAGTCCATGCACGGTATGGAAATCACTGCATTAGTAGAATGCCTCAAGAGGATGACTCGAAGATGGTGCAAGACTTGGCATAAGAAACTTGTCATAAAGTTTGTCAAGTAAGGAAACACCCAGGGAATTGTCTGGGTGGATTTTCCATTTCTCACCTGTGTTTTGAGAGACGAGAGTTTTACTCTGTATGCATCTGGGATGCAAAGTTAGCATTTGAAAGAAATGTGTGAATCTCACTATTTCAGACCATCTAGACCATCTAGCTGTTGTCCTTTTAGCATAACAGCTTTTAGGCTATTTGTGTAAAGCTTATCAGGCCAAACACGTCTCTGGCATATGACTGGTGAGTCTGGGATAATTTTTAAATTTAGCACAGCCAATTTTACATCGAATGGAATGACCTCCCTTCAATGAAGTCCTTCAGGGGAGGACAATCGCTTATTTTAACTAGTGTCTTGGGAACTTTCCTTTTGGAAACATTTTGTCTTTATTTTCTCTGATAAGAAATGTTTATTCTTCATCTTTATCATTTCAGTGCAGATCTGACACGTGGAAAGGCGACAAGCAGCTCAGAGCCAAGTCTGCAAAGTGGGGTTGAGGTCCCAACACAACCTTGACCCTGAACAGGGCATTTCACCTGATTGAAATCCAGGTAAGGGAATGTCAAGAACCTGATGTATTTCACAGGCGTGTGGTGAGGACTGAATGAGAGAAATCTGTGAAGTGCTATCATTAATCCTATTAATAAGGTGGATGGTCACATTGCGTATTTCATTTCAAGCCAAATACCAGATGCGACAAGAGACTGATTTCATTGTTCATCAATTACACCAAAAGATAATCTGCCAAAATATTTTGAGCCATGACGGCATCATAGAAACAAGTGCCTGGCGTCCCCAGGTGACAACTCTGCAAGGTCTCACTGGAGTATGCTTGTTGACCCCCCAACCTTTTCATTTTCTAGTGACTCTAGAAAGGGTTGCCCAGCCCTGGCTCCTCAAAGTGTGGTTCCAAGACCTCACCCTCATCTCTAGTCTTGCTAGAAATGCAGACCCTGCCATCCCCTCCTGCGGGATCAGAATCTGCATCTGGACCAGTCTCCAGGGGGGTTCCGGGCCCCTGAAAGCCTGAGAAGCGCTGAATGCCCCCCGGCGGCAGGCCGGGTCCCTGCGCTGCCAAGTCCTCGTGGCCTGTCCCCGACCCCCTCTTACCTTGGGGAAGGCGTCGGGCCATACGGTGGGGGAGCCGTGGTTGAGCAGCGCCTGCAGCGTGCGCTGCGGCGCGGCCTCGGGGGCGCAGGCGGCCGTGTGCAGCACTCGGGCCAGCGGCGACGCACCCCCGTAGTCGAGCGCGCCCGCGTCGGCGCCGTGCCGCAGCAGGAGGCGCGCCAGGCCGTGGCGCGCGTGGCCGCAGGCCTTGTGCAGCGGGCTGCGCTCGTCCTCGTCGCGCGCGTCCGCCTCCGCGCCGCACCGCAGCAGCAGGGCGCACAGGCGCAGGCAGCGCGCGTGCTCGTCGGGCCGCCGCGCCGCGCCGCACGCCGCGCTCAGGGCCGTCTCGCCGCGGGCGTTCCTCGCGTCCACGAGCGCCCCGCGGCCCAGGTAGAGGCGCGCGTGCTCGTCCAGGCCGTGCTGAGCCGCCACGTGCAGGGGCGTGTCCAGGCCCGCGCCGCCCGCGCGCTGCACCGAGGCGCCGTGCTCCAGCAGCGCTTGCGCGCACCTGCGGGGAGGCCAAGGTCAGTCACCCGGGCTGGGCCCGGCGGACGCCCCGGCACCGGCGCCCTGTCTCCCCCAGCCCGGCACGCCCTGCCAGCGGATTCCGGCGCTTCGGACCCCCTCCCTCCCCACCGCGGGTGTTGGCTCCTAAGACAGCCAGGACAGGAATCCAGGTCTCCCGCGCCCAGGCTATAGGAGTTCAAACTGAGCTGGAAAAAAAAAAAAGATTAAGGCAAACCTGGGGGTACAGGTTACCAAATGGTGGCAACAGCTAGGAACTTTTCCTAAGAACCCACGCGCCGCGTTAATATTTACCTTGTAATTTGTAACTACTTGGTGCTATCCTGGAAGGTAATGTGGTTCAGGTGACGGTGCTGGAAACACGAATTACCCGGGCTCTTTGTCACAGGTGGCAGTTGAAGGGTCTGGGAGTCAGGGTTCTAAGGAGGGCCCCTTAGGCCGTCGGGCTCTTTATCAGCCGGCAGTTACCTGCGCTTTGGCAACGGTGTGAGGCAAGGGTTGCCTTACTCCCTGGGAGGGAATCTATCCATCCCTCAAGACACGGACACAGAATGGCACTGGGGTGTCCTCAGACAGCACTGGATGCATGGGCGAAACCCGCAGCCATGCCCAACTGTGGGACTATCTTGGTTTCAACCAAGCTCTCCTTCAACAGACTGTGGATTTTGGTTGCTAAATCCCACGATGGTGTCCTGGGGTTTGTAGGCTCCTGTGGGACACTGTGGTCTCCCCCAGAGGTGGGTGTCTCCTGCTGCTTCCAGGTCCATCAGGTGGATCCCAAGACTGTCCTCTCCCAGGAGAGCAGCTTCCACCTGGGAGAACTCCAGGCCCCTCACTCCAAGCCCAGGTGGTAGTTGCTGACTGGGCAGGCCCATGCTGGACGTGGGGCCTGACACTGGTGGGGAACTCAGCCTGGACCAGCCTGAAAGTAGGACAGTCCCAGAGACCCTCCCACCACCCTCCTCCATCTGCTGGCCCTTGTCCTTCACGGGCACTGCCAGAACACCAGCCCCACTTCAATCCCCCACTCCCGGGTCACCTCCTGGACGTTGCCATCAGTGTGTTTACTCCACTTTTGGGGTCTGACGCGCCAGCATGCTGACTTCACGGCGTAAGGCTCTGGTCCATCTCGCTAGCTGTCCTGTTGGTACTCTACTCATCTCTGCTCTGTTGAGACTTGGGTCATCGGCCCCTGGCTTTCTCAGCCCTTCCTGGCTTCACTTCCTTCCCTGGGCAGCCCTCCACTCTCTCTTCTCGGCATCCTCAGGTCCCTTGAGTTGAGGGGATGTGGCCATCCCCTGCGTCAGTTGGCCACATTTTCAGCTGGGAACCCAATCATCACCTACCCGCTCTTCGCCGCCTTGGCTGCAGGGTGCTGCTGGAGGGAGCACCATCCATGGAGATTGGCCTCTGGGCTCAGCTGGTCCTCAGGGCCCTTTGGTTCTACTTCCCAGGGCTGAGCACCAGCTCCTCCTTCCTTGCCCTTTACTGGCTGTTCCAAATGTTGGCCACTGTCCCCAAGAGGTCCTATTTCTACTCTCCTCCTTCTCAGCAATCTACCCCTGCTTCACTCAGAGTGCACGTTCTCCCAGGAACTGTCGTCCTTCCCGCCTTGTGCCGCCGAGTTGCCCCCCATACCTGTTAGCATCTGTGTCTACACGATTGCCCTCTCCTACTTCCATAGGTCTGAGGAAAGGGCTCCCTCCGGATCTTCTTGCCCCAGGTGTAGTCCTCTTCTGCTTCCTTGGGGGTCTCGCTCTGGGCAGTACTTGCTCTTCGCTTTCCCCCTGTCCCCCACCCCCTCTTCAGTGGGCCACTCAGCCCCGTCGATTCCATCTCTTGAATAATCACCTGAACTGCTTCCTCCCTCCATCCCCGTTGTCACCGTCCTTTGTTGAGGCCCCCAATCATTTTTTTTTTTTTGCGGTGCACGGGCCTCTCACTGCTGTGGCCTCTCCCGTTGCGGAGCACAGGCTCTGGATGCGCAGGCTCAGTGGCCATGGCTCACGGGCCCAGCCGCTCCGTGGCACGTGGGATCTTCCCGGACCGGGGCACGAACCCGTGTCCCCTGCATCGGCAGGCGGACTCTCAATCACTGCGCCACCAGGGAAGCCCCCCCCCAATCATTTTTTGCCTGAAGCTAATGACAGTCTCTTAATTTGTTCCCTGTGCCAGTCTAACAAGCTCCATACTACCCAGAAAGAGCCTTTCCAGTGTGAATCGTAAGACCTGTGTCCGCTGAAAACCCGGAGCCTCCTCCTGGAGGTTGAAGAAAGCCCAGGCTCCTTTCCGCGGGACACAGGACACCGCATGCTCCAGCTTCTGTGGGCCTCACCAGTTTCATTTCCTGATGCTCCATCCTGTGTTTCGATCCTACCTGACCAGGTGTGGTTCTTAGGACACGTCCTGTCTTTCCTTCCTCTTCCTCTGGGTCACACCTCTGTGTTGTCATGTCCCTCGTGCCTAAGTGTCTGGGCGCAGCCTTTGTCACACTGTGTTTCAAATGTTCGCCGGCACATTTGATTCCTCTCTTAGACGGCTGGCTCCTTGGGTGTAGAAATGGGGGATTATTTATCTCTGCTTCTCCGCGCCGAGGGCAGGGCTAGCCCACTGTTGGTGTTCCCTAAGAGCACGTTGCACACATGCATTTCGTTAATGAACATCCTCCGGTTTTCCTTCGTGTGGTGGCTGTCTGTCCTGTTCTTTACCTGACTGGGGCTCTGATCGGGATCCTCTGGGGGTTTCCAGGCCGGAAGCTGCTGCCCTTAAATCTGTTTACATTTCTACCCAGGGACTCTCAATATTTTAAATCCTCTCTCTGTATTTCTCTAGCCTCCATATCAGCAGTATCTTGGGAAGTGGTCTGTCTTGGGTGGAAGATCTTTACAAACAAGTACAATTTGATGTGAAATGCCCTTTGGGACGATAACCAGCTAAGAGAAGATGCAAATTTGACAATCAGAGTGCTTCAGATCTGCTTCCTCCTTGCCTCTCTGGGAGGAATTTTGAACAGTGCAGCAGGAGGTTAGAAATCAAGGGTTCCGTCTCATTTTGCCACTGAGCCTGTGTGCACTCACAAACAATTACAAAACATTTTCTTCTGCTCTTTTTTTTTTTTTTAAAGCAGCCCAACCTCTCTGAAGAAGCCCACCGGGGAATATAAGTGGGTCTCTTTTCCACGTCCACAGCCTAACAGGCTGACGGCCAGGTTGCTCTTTGCAACAAAGATACCTTTCAGAAGAATGAGGACGCTGGCCCACCCTCTGGAGGGCTGCAGATGCCCTTTTCATTTTTAATGGAGAGCTTCTAATTGGCTAAACCTTGGTACTTCCTTAGAGCAGATACTGACGTAAGTTGCAGACCACAGGCATGAGAAAAAAACAACACAACAAATTGACTGGGGCACATAGCTGCTGGCACACACTGGGCAGTCATTAAAAATGAAGTTGTGGGAACCTGTTTAATGACATGGAAAACTATTTGCAGTGGTCATGTGAAAAGATCGGGTTACAAAACCGCATCAAACACTCCCATTTAAAAAAAAAGAGCAGGTGTGTATGTGCATATGAAGAAAGCCTAGAAATACACAAGCCGGCGAGTTTACCTCTGGATAATGGGGTGATGGTGCTTTTGTTTCCTTTCTGCCTGCCTGTATTTTCAAATTCATTTTCCAAAATGAATCAGAGTTGCAATTTGACAGAGGGACAACAACAGAGGTTACTTACTAATAACAAAACCATCCCCCACTGCCACAGCAGCATCTCTTGGACTCTAAGAATGTCAGCTCAGCTTTCCAGGTTTCCAGAATGCTCTCAAATTTTCCATTGATCTGTCGAGGCGTAAGCAACGATCTGGGAAAGCACGTATGGCAGTGCCTCGGAGAAGGTGAGTCGAGAGGAGCGGGTGGGGGTGGGTGGAAGGCCCTCGGGGCTAAGCAGAGCAGTGATAACAGTCTTGGGGACCTGCAAGACCTGACCTTGTATGGGTCAGTGTCTCCAGTCAAGGAAGAGGTGGTCCAGCGGGGAAAGTACCACCCAAGCCTTTGCAGGACTGTGTGGGAAACCCAGCTTTGGCCAAGCGCTTTCCTCCCAGGGGAGATTTTGCGAGCAGGTTTCCTGCTATCCTGATAGACACAAGAAGGAGGGCCTGGAGCCAGTGTAGGACAGTCGCTGTCGGGAACCAAGGGTAAGTTCCCGTCTGACGATGTCAGAATGACTTGTCTCTGTCTTACGAGATTAAGGAGATGCTGTGTTGTCTGAACAACCTCAGATATGAAGCAACTTGGGCAAACACTCCCCACCCCACCACCATCCCTCATCCCCGTCTTTGATAATGATCAAGGTGACAAGCTGTTATGGGGCCCAAGGTTGACAGCACACAGAAAATGTGGCTTGAGCCAAAAGGCAGGAGTTAATAGAGATGAACCCATCAAGGGCTGTTGAATGAATGTCATTTTAACTTATTTCTAAAGAGGGAAGTGGGACTCTGAGCCTACGTCCCGAACACCGCTCCCAGCCACCTCCAGCATCTTCCCGAAGCGCTGGCTTTCCCACTCGCCTCGCAGGTGCAGAAAGGTGCCGAGTGCCTCAGCCCGGGCTTCCTCACTGCTCACCTCTTCCTTACCCTTTCACACCACCTGCCAAGCCGCCCTGCACCCCATGAGACAGAGCCAGCTCCAGGCTTTCGTTCTCCCACGTCCCTCCTCACCATCCGTCTAGTTGCACAAAGCCCTCAAAAGTGGTATTTCACAGCCTCTGGTTCTGAGCTGGGCGGTCAGTGCATTCCCCAGCACATGGTCTTCTTATTTATTTTTAGAAGAATGTTATCTTTAGTCCTTGCAACAAATCTGTGTTGTAGGTGGAGTTTGCAGCGGGGGGAATTGAGGCTTAGAAGAAGACCAGTGATTTGCATAGGGCCATCCAGCCCAGAGGTGGCAGAGCAGAGACCCTGGCTGCTGTGTGTGGCTTACTTCTCAGTCACTCTACCCGCCCGGCTGCTCTTCCCGTTGGTACTATTTGTTAAGCACCTTCTATGAGCTGGGCATGGTACTAGGCATTTCCCGTAAGTTCTCTCTAAACTTCTCATTCATCGGCTCATTCAATAAGTAGAGAATTTCCCCCATGCTCTGTACGCCAGCAGCTTGTCAAGGCGAGGGGGAGCGTCTCTTCTCTGAGCACTCCACAGGATTCCTGGACAGAATCACTGATAGAACACTGAAGGCAGCAGAAGGCCAAGGAGGTCTCCTGGCCCGTGGACCTTGTGCTATACAACAACACACAACAGGAACCTGCTGCTCGTCCAGTCCTGTGGGCACCTCTGCGCCATAGATTTCATTCTCCCTGGTTTTCAGTGAAGATGTGTTTGAGGGGTCAGCAGTGATCTCAAGGGCGGGGACCTGGGATGTGATGGTGACGCCACAGAACATGCTGCTTGAGATGTGAACCCCAGCTACCACTGCCTAAGAGAATGAGTCAACGACCTAACGATGGTACTGAAAGACAACAGTGACAAAGAACTACTAAACGTAAGGCGAAATTCACAAAGATCACTTAAAGTTTTTCGAGGGGAAACAGACATTGCTTCTAAGCCCTTTGTCAGGTGTGCTCAGCATGTGTCTCCTGAGCGACGGTTTCAGTGGCTGGAAGTCGCCGGAGTCCTTGGACAATCCTTCACTGTCCTCCTCCCGTGGTTGCTGCCCGAATCCCTTCTGACAGACGGGAGGGGCTTCGCGCCAGGCAGTGTGCTCAGCGAGAGTAATGGGTGTCATGAACCAGTCTTATTGAATCATCATTATGCTGCTTTTCCTACTCGGAGTTGACGCAGAGGCAGATGGGCTGGAGACGTGTCCCCGGGGCAGGGTGGCTGGAGCCCGAAGCCTGGGTCCGCTGGTGGGGGCAGGCAGATTGGCTGGATGCTGGGCAAGGCAGGAATGGGGGGAGGCAGGGGACATAGAGGAGAGACGTGGGAGGAAAACACAGCCGTGCTTTCCATTGAAAGGAGGCTCCCTCTGTGGATCGACTCCCCAGCTGGCTCCAAATGAAGGGTGGGGAAGCCGCTGCCCTGACTTTGATGGAGGAGTGGCTCCACTTGGTTTCCCGGGACCTTCTGCTGAGCCTCTCCTTGGGGAACCTGCCACCCGCCCCTTTCTGCTCTGTATTTTCTTCTCCCTCCCTTTCTCCCGGGATGCTAAGCTGTGAGACGATCAAGCATAACGGTTTACAATTGAAAGGGCTGATGTGAATGGACAAATGCTTAAGGGTAGTGGGGAGATGGAGAGAGAACTTGCTGGCCATTTCCATCCTTGCGTTTTCCCTTGGAGCAACAGCTGCCGTTTAATTTGCTTCGGAAGTGTTGGACGGTTGTGGCCGTTGCGGGTATTTTCGGCAAATTCTCCCCGGACAGCGAGTGAAATGCTGCCTTTTGGGGGACTGAGGACTGATTTAGGGAGCAAACTTAGAGAAGTTATAGCTCCACTGTTTGCTTCACTTGCCCTTGAAGGAGTATCTGACTTTCTGGAAGCTTCACCAGCGTCCCCTCCTCAACAAGAAATGGGCAACCTTCCTCTCCTTCCCCGGTCCCAGCACACTGGATGAAGAGGGAGACCCAGAGGCATCAGAGTGAGGTGAAGAGAAGGCGGAGGAAAAGTGAAATAAAAGACTCTACTCTCTTTTTAGGCAGGGATGAGGGTGAGGTGGGGGGGGGGAGCTGGGACTTGTATGAGAGAACAGTTTTATATGCATGTATTTTTTAAGTCAGGTAAATTTGCATACAGAGAAACGCACAGGTGCAGAAATCGGCAAAGGAATACAAGTTTGTAACCAACATCGCAGTCAAGACGTAGCATATTTTCATCTCTCCAAGAATTTCCTTTGTGTTTGCTACCAGCCAGTCATCACCCCCACAGGCAACCATGGTTCTGAGTTCTCTCACCATGTTGTGTCTTTTCTAGAATTTTCTACTTTTTTGTGTCTGGCTTCTTTAGCTCCACAGAATGTCTTTGACGCTCATCCACATTGTTGCATGCGTGAGTAACTCATTCTGGTTTATTTCTGAGTCATATTTAATTGTATGGACTTACCATAATGAAAAAATTCATTCTCCTTTTGATACTGATGGGCATTTGGGTATTTCCATTTTTTGGCTATTATGAATAAAGCTGCTATGAACATTTCAATGTAAGTTTTCTTGTGGACGTACGTTCTCATTTCTTTTGGATAAATATCTAGAAGTGGAATTGCTGGTAGGTGTATATTCAACTTTAAGAGAAACTGCCGAACAGTTTTCCAAGGTGATTACATCATTATACACTCCTAACAGCAGTGTATGACGTTTCCGTTGCTCCACATTCCTGCCAGTGTTTGGTGTTGTCAGTCTTTTTGACTTTAGCCACCCTCACGGGTGTAACGTAAAGCATATTTCCTCATGGTTTTAATTTGCATTTCCCTGATGACGAATGACGTTGAGCACCTTTCCATTTGCTTATTGGCCATTTGTATATCTTTCCTGAGGTGTCTGATCAAGGATTTTGCCCAGAGGGTGAAGGTTTGATTTGGCCTGGATTACCTCTTTTAATTCCTGACAGCGAGTTGTCTGTATTCAAATAGAACTCGGCAAGTGACCAGAAAGCTGAGGAATCTGCCTGACATGCCAGAAGTGGCAAGGAAGGAGGATAAACCTACGATAGAACATGTTTAAAGGTCGTGGTTAGAGATGAGCAGAGCTACTTTCTGACTATTAGCGTTTTTGAAAAAATTAGGTTAACAAGGGAGGAGCTATCTCTCAACATCCGTCTCTCTTATGGCAATTGGTTTTCAAACGTGGCTCTGACAGTTTACACTGTGCCACTTTAACGGCAAAACATGGGCTGTTGGTGAGCCTCAGGTTTCTAACCTGTAAACTGGGGATAACATGTCTTGCAGGCCTGCGGGGAGGATTATAGCACGTAAGACACTTGCAAGTGCTCAGAATGTGAAGTTCTGGACTTCCCTGGTGGTCCAGTGGTTAAGACTCCGTGCTTCCACTGCAGGGACGCGAGTTCGATCCCTGGTCAGGGAACTGAGATCCCACGTGCCGCATGGCAGAAAAGGAAAAAAAAAAAAAAGTGAAGTTCTTCTACCAATATCAAATCATACAGTGGGAGTAGCCCCTAACTGACACCTTGTTCTTTAATATTCCTTGAGATGCCTCAAAGTCCTGTTGAACCAGACCGTGTTTCCTCCCCTCCACTTGAACGACGATCAGTCACTCATCTGGGAGGTGGAGAGTGGACCGTTTAGTGGAATATACATCGATGCTCATGAGCTGGAACCTCATGCAAGCAAACCTCCTGTTATTAGGCAAAGGCTTTTGGGGTTGGGGCGAGGACTCAGAATAGTTGTCCCTGTTCAAATCCTGACCAGAGAGTGCCTTTCTTTCCTCAGAAAGAGTCATACTTCATTTCTCTCTGCCCAGATTTCAACCTGCCAGGTCTGAGTTAGAAAAGAATTGTCCAATGATTTTCTTCAGTAATTTTTTTTCCTCCCAAGATAATTAGATGCTTCCACAAGTCCAATTCTGGCTTACGAATGAATTTTTATTTAGTTGAATTGACACAACTGGGACCAAGAAGTAAACTTGCATGCTTTTTAACTAATACGTTTGTAAAGGAAGCAAACCCTCCTCACTTTTGTTTAAATCAAGACAGCTTTAGATGAGAAAAAGAATCAGGACTCTATTCATTCTTTTCTCATTTTAATTATCTCAGAATTTTAAAAAGGTCAAGGAGAGGAATCTGATAATAAATAGGGCGAGGCTGGCATGCAGGCTACTAACGTGAAGAGAGTAACTTTACTGGAACTTTTCTTTTTGGGAAAATCTCTTCAAAAGGCTCCTAGATTAAAGCTCCGATATCCCTTTTTGTGTGTTGAATTCTGAATTCTGAAGCTTGCTGGTTGGAAGGAAGCACAGATAATTTTTTTTTAAATCCCAGGAACTCAGAGACTCAAAGGTTTTAAAGTCCTGCACCCATGGAGAATTGCTGACTAAAAGGGGATGCAGCAGAACTGGGTCCCTAGGTGTGGAGACCATTGTCATCAAGAGTAAGAAAATGAAGTGGCTCTGTATGTAGGTCAACGACCCCCTCTCTACTGTAAGGTAAAAAAATTAAGGATGACCTAAAATCTACTATGTATAAAAAGGTTCTGGAGAAAGTAGCTCTTTCCTGTCAAAGTGATAATGTTTATACTACTTGAAGCCAGACCTCCTCGGAGTCTAACTTTAGGGGGACTCTTCAGAGCTGAAAAGCCGTAGTCTAAACCTCAGGCCCTTTCTGACATCTGTTAACTTTTATCCTTCAAGGTAGTTGGCTATGTTATTGTAGAGGTGTTCAAGGGGACCCGCCAGCATCTTCCATCAAATCATTGATATTCTAAGTCAGCTGTTGCATAGTTCTGCCTGAACTTCTGGTGTGTTCATCGCATATCTTAAACTTTCCCCCAATAACGTGGGTTTAACTAAGTCAAGACTGTCAAATGAAATCACCAGGGAGAAGGAGTCATGTAGAGAGACATAAGGAGACAGAAGAGAAAATGAGAAGAAAAAGAACAAAGAGGAAGAGAAAGACGAAAGAAAAGAGATTTTAAAAGCCCCATGTTAATACAAAGACATTTTAAAGGTCTTTCTTTATTAAACAATGTGCTAGATGTGAATGATTTCTGAAAAACCAGCTGAAGCCAGGAAATGAGTTTCTATCACACAGTGTATAAGCCGAGTAGCTTGAATGGTCTGCATACGCCTCAGCTCCAAATGTAAGCTTGTTGGTTTGTCTTAAGGGCTGTTGTCAGGATTCACAATATTTTGTGTTCTGAGTAGGTGATACATCCTCATTTCTTTGTAAAGAACAATATTTTTCTAATACTGTAAGGTGGAAGTTTGGAGCCCAAGGTATGAAGAAAACTTGGTTTTTAAAACTCCTTCTATTTTAAAATTATTTTAGATTTACAGAAGAGTTGCAAAGATAGTGCAGAGAGTTCCCAAATGCTCTTCATCCAGCTCCCTCTAAAGTTCACATCTTATATTATTATGGTACCTTTGCCCACATTAAGAAATTAACATCAGTCCAAAACTATTAACTGACTTTGTTTGACTTTCACCACTTTTCCCACTAATGTTCACGTTCTGTTCCAGGATCCAATCCAGGATACCATGCTGCATTTAGAGAAGTTAATTTTGAACAAGAGAAAAGTAAATATAGACATGCATTCTTGGGGGTGGGTGGGAAGCATGGTGTGTTCCTAGACATGCAATATCATCAAATGGGTTATATTTTCCATAGGAATATGTTATAATTGGAAGTATGTTCTTGACTAGAGATATTACTGGGAATAAATGATAGATGACCAACAAATATGGAGATAAAAGAAACCACAAACCCCATATTAATTAAAAATAGTGAAATGTTTTTTCAGTTCTCGTAAGATAGACACAATGATTATACAAGAGGCCTCAGGAATTGCAGTCAGCACCTACGTAATTTTTAACTATATGCAAGGTGCTCTTCTAAACATTTTTCCTACATTAGCTAATTTAATTCTCATAATAACCACCCTACATAGTAGGCTCAAATATTACAGTGAGACACAGAAAAATGAAATAACTTACCCAAGCTTGCACAGCTAGTAAGTGTTGGAATTGGGATTCAACCCAGACCTCAGATGTAGCAAACTATGTACTTGTAACATATAAAATTGTAGGGTATAAAAATATGATGAAAACTGAGTGCAATCAATGTAAAACTGCCTAATAATTTTGCCCGTTTTCTTAGTATATAGAAAGACATTTGTTTTGATTTGATTGGCTTATGTCCTTTAATAGAGCTGGTGCCTCTTTCTCTCCTAGAAAATTTCCAGTAGAAATTTACCAGCCCACACTCTCAACTTCCGTGCACATAGTGGATTCTACATATTCTTGGCTCAGTGGCTAGCACACTGCTGTAAATTACCTTCCTCTCCTTTGAAACAAAAAGCATCTTGTAGGAATAGACTGTGTATAACACAGCACAGCCCCAGCACCTTGTAGAGTTCAACAACTTGCGATTGAATGCTTATAGGGAAGGAATCATTATTGGATGAACTTAGAGCTGTACTTTTCAAAAATAGATGGGGTTTCTATAATTTTGTCACCAGATGGCAACTTTGTACACCAGCAAATCATCTACCAAATGACTCAAGGATAGAAATTGTAAGTTAAAGTGAGGTAGAAGTTAATCTTTATTTAGTATCCATGCAGAATAGCTATCTACTTACAGCTTTAAAAAAATCATTGAGAAATATATTCATAAGCATTTCTACTTTGACTCTTATATCTACATATCTTATCTCTCACAACTATGCCTTATGTGAATCTGAATTTTACAAAATGAACAACATTAAAATAAAGAAAATGTTATTCATACCCAGATGATAGAATTGATAGAAACATTAAAATAGTTATTAGAACTGTATTCCATATATCTGAGAAGCTAGAGGAAAGATTGAACATGTTAAGTAAAGACATGAAAGATATTTTTAAAAGACCTAAGATTGGGCTTTTAAAGTTGAAAATTATAATGTCTGAGATGAAAAATACACTGGATGGGATTAACGGCAGATTAGGGATTTCAGAACAAAATGTAAATCAATTACATAAGAAAAAAATGCAAAAAAAAAAAAAAAACCAGAGCATTAGTGAACTGTGGAACAACTTCAAGTGGTGTAACATATATGCAATTGGAGTCCCTGAGGCAGAGGAGGGGATCATATAGAAAATATGTGAAGGGATAATTGCCAATAATTTTTCAAATTTGACGAAAAGTATAAACCCACAGATCCAAGAAATCAGTAAATCTCAAGGACAGGAAACATGAAGAAAACTATATCAAAGCACATCATGATCAAATTGCTTAAAACCAGTGAAACAGAGAAGACATTAAAGCCAGAAAAAAAGGACACTATATACAAAAGAACGAAGATCAGATAGATAGAAGATTTAAAGATTAAAATTTCAAGTTAGGGCTTCCCTGGTGGCGCAGTGCTTAAGAATCTGCCTGCCAATGCAGGGGACACGGGTTTGAGCCCTGGTCTGGGAAGGTCCCACATGCCATGGAGCAACTAAGCCCGTGAGCCACAACTACTGAGCCTGCGCGTCTGGAGCCTGTGCTCCGCAACGGGAGAGGCCGTGACAGTGGGAGGCCCACGCACCACGATGAAGAGTGGCCCCCGCTCGCTGCAACTGGAGAAAGCCCTTGCACAGAAATGAAGACCCAACACAGCCAAAAATAAAAATAAATAAATTTATTAAAAAAAGAAATAAATAAAAATTCAAGTTAGATGACAGTGGAGCCATGAATGTAAAACACTGAAAGAAAAAAAGAACCTGTCAACCTAGAATTCTCTACCCAACAAAAGTACCTTTCAAACACTCAGATGAAATAAAGACTTTTTCAAACATACAAACTCCAAAAGGACTCATCACCAGCAGACCTTCACTATAAGAAATATTAAAGAAAGTCCTCCAAGCAGAAGGAAGATGATGCCAGATGGAATCTTCAGTCTATACAAAGGAATGAAGGGAACTGGAAATAGGAACTACATGGGTAAACATAAAAACGTTTTTTCTTATTATTTCAATATATTTAAAAGATAATTGACTTTGAACAAAAATAATAACAATGCATTGTGGGACTTATAAACAGAAGTAAAATCTATGATACCAATAGTGCAAAGGTCAGGAGGAGAGAAATGGAAGTATAGTGTCATATGGTGTTTTTTTTTTTTTTTTTGTGGCCTCTCACTGTTGTGGCCTCTCCCATTGTGGAGCACAGGCTCCGGAGGCGCAGGCTCATCGGCCATGGCTCACGGGCCCGGCTGCTCCGCAGCACATGGGATCTTCCCAGACCGGGGCACGAATCTGTGTCCCTGCATCGGCAGGTGGACTCTCAACCATTGTGCCACCAGGCAAGCCCTGGTTTTTATATTATACATGAAGTAGTATAATACAACTTGAGGGCAGACTGTGGTAAAGATGTATACTATAAACCCTAAAGCAACTACTAAAATAACAGAGCCAAAAGTTATATATAATAAGTCAAAAAGGGAGATAAAGTGGAATCATGAAAAATACTCAGTATAGAAGAAAGTAGAAAAAGAAGAAAAGGGAACAAAGAATGGATGAGATGAATAGAAAGAAATAACAGGATTTGAACATAATCATATCAAAATCCCATTAAATGTAAATGATCTAAACACCCAACTAAAAGGCAAATACTACCAGATTGGATTAAAAAAGACTCAATTATAACCTGCCTACAAGAAATCCACTTTAAAAATAAAGACACAAACTGAGCACGGCCTTCAATCAATAGTCAGCAAGGAACTGAGACCTTCAGTCCAACAGTCCCAAAGAACTGAATTCTGCCTATAACTATATGAATTTTATAGCAGATTCTTCCCCAGTTGACCCTTCAGGTGAGACCCTCGCCCTTGTTGACACCTTGATGGCAGTCATATGAGAGACTCTGTAGTAGAGGACCCAGTGAAGCCACACCCAAACTCTACCCACAGAAACCATGAGACAATAAATGGGTGTTGTAGTAAGTCTCTAAGTTTGTGGTAATTTGTTACACAGCAACAGATAACTAATGCAGATGGAAAAGGGTATACTATGCTAACACTAATCAAAGGAAATCTATATTAATGTCAGAATGGATATTTTAATATCAGACAAAGGAGAGTTTAGAGCAAAGAATATTACCAGAGATAAAGGATATCTTTTAATAATGATGTCAGTTCTTCAAGAGGCAATAACAATGCTAAACATCTATGTAACTAATAATAGAGCTTCAAAATATTTGAAACAAAACTGATAGAACTGCAAAGAGAAATAGACAAATCCATGATTATGGTCAAGGATTTCAACACTCCTCTTTCAATAACCTGTAAAACAAGTAGGCAGAAAATCAGTAAGGGTATAGGAGTTTTACACAACATTATTAAGCAACTTGACTTAATTGACATTTATACAACACACCACCCAACAACTGCAGAATATGCATTCTTTTCTGGTGCACATGGAAATTTTACCAAGATAGAATATATTTTGGATCATAAAACTAGACTCAATAAATTTCAAAGAGTAAAGTGATACAAAGTAAGTTCTCTCACTATAATGGAATTAAATTAGAAATAAATAATAGAAAGATATCTGGAAAATACCCAAATATTTGGAAACTAAATAACACGTTTTTATACAAACTATGTTTCAAAGAAAAAAAAATCAAAAGGACAAAATTTAAAGGGAAATTAGAAAATATTTAAAACTGATTGAAAGTGAAATTTTAATATATTAAAACTTGTGGGATTCAGCTAAAGTAGTACATAGAGGGTACATGTATAACACTGAAAGCCTATATTAGAAAATAAAAATCATCAAAGACATCAGCTTCCATCTTAAGAAATAGAAGAACAAGAACAAATAAAACTCAATGTAAGTAAAGAAAGGAGGACAATAAAGATCCTATCAAGAATCAATGAAAAATAAAACAGTAAAACAAGAAAGAAAATCAGTAAAACCCAAAACAAGACTGAACAGGGAAAAAAGAATAAAAGTCACAAATTCCAGTATCATGAATGAGAGTGATGATTCTACAGATTCTGCAGCCATTAAATGGATAATAGGGGACAACTTTATGACAATAAATTTAACAACTTAAGTGAAAGAGATAAATGTCTTGAAAGATACAAGCTATCAAAGCTCACTCAAAAAGAGAGAAATATCCTGAATAGCACTATAGCCATTAAAGAAATTGAATTCATAGCCAAAAACCTTCTCATAAAGAAAACTCCAGGCCAATATAGCTTCACGGATGAATTCTACCAAACATTTAAGGAAGAAATAATAACAATTTTGCACAAGCTCTTCCAGAAAATAGACAAGAAGGGGACACTTCTCAACTCATTTTTGAGGCCAGCATTACTCAGATATCAAAACCAGACAAAAAAATTACAAGAAAAAACTACAGATCAATACCTTTCATGAACATAGATGCAGATTGAAAAAACTTCAGCAAATCAAACCTAGCAATTTATAAGCTGTTGTCTGAAGAATGCAAGGCTGGTTTAACATTTGAAAATCAATCAGTGTAAATAATTATATTAACAGACTAAAAAATACACCATATGATCAACTCAATATATGCAGAAAAAGCATTTAGAAAATTCAATATCCATTCATAGTAGAAACTCAGCAGAGTAGGGATAGAAAGGCACTCTTTCAATCCGAAAAATGTCATCTACATCTAATGTCATACTTAATGGTGAAAGATTTAATTCCTCTAAGATTACAAATAAGGAAAGTTGTCTGCTCTCGTTACTTCTATTCAACATTGCACTGGGGGTTTTATCTAGTGCAATAAAGCAAGAAAAAGTACTACAAGGCATCCAGATTGGAAAAGAAGTAAAACTCTTTTTATTTGCAGATGTCATGATTGTCTACATAGAAATCTTATGGAATCTATGATAGGCTACTAGAACAGTAAGCTTAGCAAGGTTGCAGGTTTCAAATTAACATACAAAAATAACTTCTTATCAATTTATATAGTAGCTACCACAACAGAGATTTGAATAAAAATATCACTTTCAGGGCTTCCCTGGTGGCGCAGTGGTTGAGAGTCTGCCTGCCGATGCAGGGGACGCGAGTTCGTGCCCCGGTCTGGGAAGATCCCACATACCGCGGAGCGGCTGGGCCCGTGAGCCATGGCCGCTGGGCCTGCGCGTCCGGAGCCTGTGCTCCGCAACGGGAGAGGCCACAACAGTGAGAGGCCCGCGTACCGCAAAAAAAAAAAAAAAAAAAAATTAAAAAAAAATCACTTTCAAAAGCATCAAAAATATGAAATACTTAGGGATATATCTGACAAAATATGTGCAAGCCCTGCACACTAAAAACTATAAAACAAAGCTGAAAGAAACTAAAGATCTAAATTATTGGAGAGATATACCAGGTTCATGGGTTGAAAGATTCAATATTTTTAAGTCAAGTCTCCCCAAACTGATCTATAGATTCACATTAACCTCAGTCAAAACCCAGCAGCATTTTTTGTAGAAATTGACAAACTGATTTTAAAATTTATGTGGAAATGCGAAGAGGCTAGAACAGCCAAATCAGCTTCGAAAATGAAGAATGATGCTGGAGAACTTATACTACCTGACTTGAAGATTTCTTACAGAGTTACAATATTCAATACAATGTGGTACTGGTGTCAAAAAAGACCAATAGAGCAACGTAATGGAGTAGAGACACAGAACCACAGCTCTGCCATGGAGCCCCAGCGACTTGCATGTATCCACACAGGCCATGCAAACAAAAGTTTGAACCACTGCTGACCTAAGTCTTGGCAGAGCGCCTTGTGATCCCCAGAATGAAAGTCTTGTAAGGAGCTGCTACAAGACCATCGTCCACTCACCTCCCTATGGCCCCTGGGAGGCCGTCCTGAGACGTTTCTCATCACCTCCTGGGTTCTGATGAGGTTTGGGACTTCCTGCCTTGCCCCCCTCAGAGTAGAGCTGCAGACTGTAAAACCGCTCACCTGAAGTCTAGATTCGGGTGTTCTGTATCAGGGTATCCTGCAACTCACATTGCCATTGTCTGGCCCCTTTCGTTTGGGTGTTGTCCTTTGTGGTGTGTGGGACAAGGACCGTGCAGAATTGGTACTTCTGGCTATTACTCTTTTCACTGTTTATGTAAGCATTAAAAGTCCGAATCTAAGAGTGGCTCCGTGGATCTTTACCAGTTGAATCGGTCAGGCCTTGCCCTGTGTGTGTACTTGACAAGAGAGCCAGAAATAAACCCATACATATGTAGTCAGTTGATTTTCAACAGAAGTGCAAAGGCAAATCCATGCAGAAAGGAAAGGCTTTTTGACAAATGGATATCCACATGCAGAGAAAAAAATAGCTTCAATCCATACCTCACACCATATTCAGATATTAACTCAAAATGGGCCACAGACTTAAATGTAACATATAAAATTATTTAAAAAATTTTAGAGGAAAACATAGGAGGAAATGTTTGTGGCCATGGTTGGGCAAAGATTTTTTTTTTTTTAAAGATAAAATAACCCAACACAATCCCTAAAAGAAAAAAAATGATCAGCTGGATGCCACCAAAAGCAAGAACTTCTGTTCTCCAAAAACACTTTTAAGGAAAGAAAATATAACCCAGAAACTGGGAGATAATATTTATAAATCGCATGCCTGACAAGGGACTTGTATCCAGAATATATAAAGAAATCTCAAAATTTAAGAAGAAAACAAACAACCCAATATTTTAAAAGGGCACAAGATTTGAACAGGCACTTCACCAAAGAAGATAAATGGATGGCAAATAAGTACATGAGAAGATGCCCAACATCACTTGTCATCAGGGGGATGCAAATCAAAACTACAGTGGAATATTCCTAAGTACCTAAAGAATGTCTACAGCTAAAGAGTGACCATACCAAGTATTGGAGAGGATGGGAAGCATCTAGAACATTCATATATTGCTGGTGGGAATGTAAAATGGTAGATCCAATTTGGAAGGTCATTTCCTAAAAGATTATCTTTTAGTCATATCATGTGACACAGCTCTGCCTAGGTATTTATCCAGGAGAAACGAAAGCATATACCCAGAAAAAGGCTGGTACACAAATGTTCATAGCGACTTTGTTTGTAACAGCCCCAAGCCTGAAACAGTCAAGTGTCTTTCAACATATGAGTGGATAGATAAGTTGTGTTATTCTCTACCCTGGAATATCACCCAGCAATGAAGAGGAGTGAATGATGGATACACACAACAGTATGACAGCTCTCAAAGTATTGGGATTGACATGTACACACTGTTCTACTTAAAATAGATAACCAACAAGGACCTACTGCATAGCACAGGATCTCTGCTCAATATTCTGTAATAACCTAAATGGGAAAAGAATTTGAAGAAAGAATAGATACATGTATATGTTGAACTGAATCACTCTGCTGCACCCCTGAAAGTAACACAACACAGTTAATCGACTACGCTCCAATATAAAATGAAAATAAAAATATAATATATGCTTCAAAGCAAATCTTAAAGTAATATTGCTGCATGAAAGAAGCCAGACAAAAGAGACTACATTCCATTCACATAAAATTCTAGTAAATTCAGACTAAACTATAGTGACCAAAAGCAGATCAGTGGGAAATTGGAGGAGCGGGAGGGAGAGATTACAATGGAGCAAGGGAACCTTTTGCTGGTGATGGCTGGGTTCACTATCTTGATTATAGGGATGGTTTCATGAGTGCATGCCTGTGTCCAAATTTATCAGATTGTATACTTTAAGCATGCGCAGTTTACTATATGCAATTACAACGCAGTAAAGCTGCTTTTGAAAAATATATTGTTTTCAGTCACTTTCCTTCAAGACTCCTGGTGGTCCACGTGCCTTTCTGAGTCCCTGCTCCACGTGACATTGGTAGGCGGTGCCCCTCCGCCTTGGTCCCTGAGAGCCCAGTAGTCCTGCCTGCCTGCGCTTGACATGGTGATTTTATTTAATCGTCATCACAGAGACAGAGGCCAAGAAATTTTAATTCCAAGAACAGGGACTAAAAGAAATGTCAAGATGACACAACGCAAGCTGGGCCCCCGGAACAGAAATCCTATGCAATGACGCGGAGGGCCCCCGCCGTCTCTCCCAGGACCTACTGGACCCCGAGGGGACAGACCCTCCGCAAGGACAGCCGCGAGGCTGGACCCGGCACCATCAGAACTTCCAGAACCCCGGCACCTGGGAGGGGGTGGGCCCCGAAAATGCGGGCGCAGCTCGGCTGTCTTGTGGGACGCCGAAGCCGCGCCCTAGGAGCTAACCATTTATGTCACACTGTGACAATTATTCTGCATAAAATTATCATTAAAACCACTAATTTTTCAGCCTCCAACCCCGCCAGTGGCCTTTTAGCATTCTCCAGCGCCGGCGTCTGCGGGCCGGTGATCACCGGCTCATTACCTCCGTGTGGCGCCTGCCCCCCCCGCGCTCGCAATCAAGCGCTAATTAAGCCGGCGCGGGGCCCGGGCTGGGGCCGAGGCCCGGGCGGGGGGCCCGGTGGCCTCCAAGGGGCTCTGACGGACGTGGCCGAGACCTCCCGGGTCTGGGTCCCGGTCCGGGCGGGGTCAGGCGGCGGGCGGGGCCGAGGCCGAGGGTCTGGGGGCGGGGCCTGCGGGGGTGGACTTGGGGGCGGGGCTTGGAGCGGTGACGCAGGCCTGGTCCGGGGTCTGAGTGGGGTCGGGGCGTTGAGGGCGTCCGGGGGCAGGGTCAGGGGTCGGGGGTCGAGGGTCGGGTGGGTGGCCGGGGCCGCCCGGCTCCTTACCCCAGCGAGGCGGCCGTGCGGCAGAGGTGCAGGGGCGCCAGGCCGTCGGCGCTGAGCAGGTCGGGGTCGGCGCGATGCTGCAGCAGCAGCTGGGCGCAGGCCGTGTGGCCCCCCTGGCAGGCCTCGTGCAGGGCGCCGCGGCCGCCGGGGCTGGCGTCGGGGTCCGCGCCGCGGCTGAGCAGGTGGCGCACGCAGGCCGTGTGGCCCCGGGCCGCGGCGATGCACAGGGGCGTGGTGAGCTCGCGCTTGTACTCCAGGGTCCAGAGGCCTGGGGGTGGAGGGGAGGTGGGGAGAGGTCAGGTGAGTCGGGGGACCCTGGTGGGGAGCGGTGTCCATTAAGACTGAAATAGGGTGAAACCATCTCTTAGAAGTAGGTACCAGGTGGGCACGTAGGGAGATACACAAAGATGCTCAGGGTTCGGGACAGAGAGACCCAGTGAGGTGCAACTGGATCAGGGATGAGGGATGGAGGGAGGCCTGGGGGTAGAGGTGAAAGGGCCCTGACAGAGAGGGGCAGAGAGGTAGCAAGGGAAAGAAGTGTAGGAAGAGGGGAGAAAGAGAGTAACAGCACACAGGGCAGAGACACACTGGAAAGACAGAGATGAAGCAGGGAGAGAAGAAATACAAAGGAGAGATTGGGGTGGGCGGTTATTGAGAAGCACGAGGGTTTTGCGAAATATGAGGGTAACTTGGGTAAGATTTGAGGAGTTAAAAGCTGAACAAGCAGGGTGGACAGTGGGAGAATTTACGTGAGGAATTCACATTTTCCAGACTCTGAATTAGGGGCAGCTTGAGGGAGGAAAGTGAGCTGTGGATTTTTCTGGAATCCAAGCCCTCTCTTTTCGAGCCCCGAATTTACCCCTTTATCATTAAGAGGAGAAGACAACAGACAAAACAAACTGACCCCCATCACCAAGGTTGCTCGAGAAAAGGACTCGGAAAGTTTAGTTGTCTTGGAAGTGGCCGGGTTTCAGAAGCACCCTTTGATGTGGTGGTCTGCATTGAGCACAATTCTGGTTTGTTCCTTTGCGCTCTTTAGGGTTTTGTGTGTGTGTGTGTGTGTGTGTGTGTGTGTGTGTGTGTAGGGTTGCTCTTTCTTGAGGGATGAATGGAGCAGGAACTATACATTTCACTTCTCTGAAAACTTTGGGCTTTCAAAAGGCCTGTGGAAGGTTGTTAGCAGCTATGGGCACTCCTGGAAATGGGGGAGAGCTGTCCCTGGTGAATACACTTCAAGGGACAGGATTTCACATGGCAGGGATGCCTTCTGATAATGATGGAAGAATCGATACTGTGGCTGTAATGAGCTGTGGAGGAGACCCTTTTCACAGGCCACCTCCTTCCCGGGACCCATGCTGAGCAGTTTGAAAGACCACTCGTAATTACGTACCTCCATGCAGCGCACGGTTCCAGCCCGCCCCGCGTCCCCAAGGCCCAGCCTGGAGGTTGTGCATGCTCGGTGGGGGAAGAGGGGGCCTGTCGTCCTGGTGGTGGGTGATGGTGGCTGGAGGCCCTGCGGACGTGGGCCTGCATGGGTTTGAGCTGCCCTGCCCAGTGAAGACTGGGTCTGATTTGAGGGGCATGATGGATATGACTGTAACAGTGACCTACATTCTTGTAGGGGCAGCTCCTGGTTGTTGATTCTACTCATTTTCCTGAGATAGGAAGTTTACTTACTGCGGGTCAAGGAAGGGGGTACTCCATTTTCTAGGGCATGCTAAATTCCCACCATCAGCAGCTCTGTTCACCCACCCAAGATTCCCAAGTCTTCCCCTGGACTGATTGGAAGGGGCCTTGGCTGGGCATTTAGCTCAGCCATAGCTTAGGGCCAGCCCCCTTCTCCAGGTCCCTGGAGATGGTGATGAGCTTCTATCAGGCCTTCCAGAGAATCCCGTTCAAAGGCAGCTCTCTCATTCAGTAAACCTGAATCATCAATCAGCTTCCTGTAAATCGCACCCTTGGTCCAGGTTCTGCCACCAGGAAGAGCACAGAAGCAGGCTTCTCCCCACGTGATACCTCCCTCTAAACATCCACTCCTCCATGCTAATGCTTTCCTGGCACTGCGAGCTTGATGGGGCCAGCATTCCATCGTGGATGTGGTACCCAGGAGCCAGCCACTATGAACCTGTGTATCCCCTTCCCCATGGCTCCCTTCAGGAGGAGCTGAATTGGCCTCCAGGAAGTCCTCGTATGAGTGAGGGCAGTGTCGGGGCCACTGTTCTCAGCCCGGGTTTGGTCATTTCTGCTACTGGACCAGCTGGGAGAATTCAGGTGGCTGAGATGAAAGAGCACAGACTCCAGAAGTGTCCATCCTCTCTTCCCAGCCTGCACTGAGGCCTCAGGCCAGCACTAACTCCCAGGGCTGCCCTTTTGCTCGGTAATATCTCAGGTCCCTTCACTGCCACAATGCTCTAATCTCCTGTCGTACAGATGTGCCATAGAAAAACAGCAAACTTAGGGGTGGAAAGATTGAGGGGGAAAACAGGACGGAGGCTTTGATTCAGACCATGAACTGACATTAATATCTATCAATGCAACATTTGAGTGTGTGTGTGTCCAGGGCTGCGAGGCATGCGATTAAAAAAAACATTAATCGAACATTCAAGCTGTTGGCATTCTTGGTTGAATGGTCACACAGCCCTCTGGAGGAAGATGTGTGCCCCATCTGGGACAGGTGAGGGAGAGGAGACCCAAAAAGGCTCTGGGATGCCTTTGGCTGGGAGGGGTTTTGGCCCAGACTAGACCTGCGTGTGCCTTCCCCGCAGCCTCTGCCGCCTCGCTGGTGGCTCTGAGCTGCTCAGCCCTTTGGCAGGGTTTGGGTTTATTCCCTTCTCCCTGTGTGAGGTGTACACAGACTGGATCAGTGCTTTGGCAACCACCCTTCCTCATTCTTGGCCTGCCAGAGATCACAAGTCAGGGCCACGGGGCACTGGCCATTGGCCCACTGACCACAGAGTCTGAAATCCTCACAGGTTCCAACACATGAACCCTCTCGGTAAACATGTGGCATCGGGATGCACGGGAGGAAGGGTGCCCAAGGCAGAGTGCCAGCCAAGGGGGTCACACTGCAGCCTGATGGTCAGAAGGTCTGTTCATCCCAGATGGGGTGAGGGGACTTCTCTCTACCTGGGGGTATGTTTGCCTGCCCGGCACATAGCGACAGTGTCCAGGCGGCAAGAATGCAGACATATACAACTTAAGGACCTCTGGTTTCTCCCCCTCCTTCCCCTTCCCAGGCTCCCCTGGGTTCCAGGAGGAGCGTCTCCCGAGAGCTGTCCCTCCACGACGCTGGCTGTGTCCCAGCTTCCCCGCTGGAGCCGTGGTGCTCACGGATTCACAGAGGAAACTAGCCCACGGCTTCTCGCCAGGGGCCCGCTCCGGGCGCACTCAAAGGAGAGGCTGTACTTTATCTCTGCCTCCCTGGCTGCTGGATCCAGGCTCTGGCAGATCAGCATTCAAACCAAAGCTCTTTTTGAAGACAAGAGGCACCTCCAGCGTGGGAAGGGGCCTTCTTACCAACAGCTTGGCCTTTCCAATTTGATCTCTCTCATCTCTCACCTAAAAGCTACATCTTAGGGCTTCCCTGGTGGCGCAGTGGTTGAGAGTCCACCTGCCGATGCAGGGGACGCGGGTTCGTGCCCCGGTCTGGGAAGATCCCACATGCCGCGGAGCGGCTGGGCCCGTGAGCCATGGCCGCTGAGCCTGCGCGTCCGGAGCCTGTGCTCCGCAACGGGAGAGGCCACAGCAGTGAGAGGCCCGCGTATCGCAAAAACCAAAACAAAACAGAAACTACTTCTTAAAAATCATGCACGCAAAGTTTGGCTTCTAGATGTCTTTTGCTCGAGTATGTTAAATGCAGCACCCATGTGAGCAGTCTACACACTGGAGCTATATGTTCAGAGGTGTGTTAGTAGCTCCTTAAAAAAATAAATAACAGGGCTTTAAAGGAGGAAGGGTACCTGACGGTCCAAACGTGGCCGGGGATTTCACCTGCCACTCCATCTCATCCTTCTTGATCTCAAACACCACGTTGGCGTCCTGGAAGAACTGGTCCATGAGGACCTTAAGACGGTCCAGGTCTCCTGTGACCAAGGCAGCATGGTACTCGAGCACTGGCCACCCAGCTCTTGCTTGAGGCTCTTTTCCCATCTTCTGAAAGATCTGAAGTTTCCCTGTAACTGGCTCTGGCTGTCTCTTCATTGCAATGCCGATGGTCTCAGAAAAGTTCTCCAGGAAGGGGAAAGATGGTCTTATGGAGTGTGAGCTATTTCTATTGTTATTACTCAATTGTCATCCAGTTGGGGCTCGGGTGATGGTGTATTTTTAACTCCTGTGGGCTCTGATGTGATAATGGTTACTTGATATGGCCAGCATCACGTGACCACTAATATGCCAAAGAGCTCAGCCACCCTTGTGATTGTATAGATGTAAACTCTAGAGACAGGCACATCTGTATGTCTTCCAAACAGCTCTCCGCATGACAAGGGCAGACAGCCTAAAGTAGGCAGGGCTCCTCTTTCCCGCTCTGTAGCGTGTCTTCTTGCTTTCATCCCGTCCGCTTCCTTAGCTGCTGTTACCAGTGGTGAATGGATGTGTGTTCTGAGGTCTGTGTCAGCCCCGAGGCTGTGTGAGGGAGGCCCAGCTGGACACTGCAAATGACCGGGCTCTGCACAAGTGTCCCCACGTGGGAGGCTCCGTAGTAGGACACACCAGGGATTCCCAAAGGCATCATCTGGGGCCCCAGGTGGCTTGTGAGATTCTTCCAGTTGTTGAGAACTGATCCCAAAATGCGCATCCCTTGCTGAAGATGAGAGATGCCACAATTTTTTTTTTTTTAATGGACGGTAACAGTTCTTTATTAGTAACTTACTAGCTACTTGCTACACTGTAGTTCAGGGCTTTATTTTATTGTCTAAAAATTAATAAAGTCGAAAAATAGAGTTACCATATGATCCAGCAATCCCACTCCTGGGCATATATCCAGAAAAGATGAAAACTCTAATTTGAAAAGATACATGCACCCCTATGTTCATAGTAGCACTATTTACAATAGCCAAGACATGGAAACAACGTCCATTGACAGATGAGTGGATAAAGAAGATGTGATCTATCTATCATCTATCTATCTATCTATCTATCTATCTAACTATCTATGTATTTATCTATCTATCTATCTATCATGGAATATCACAGCCATAGAAAAGAAGGAAATCATGCCATTTGCAGCAACATAGATGGATCTAGAGATTATCATACTAAGTGAAGTAAGTCAGACAGAGAAAGACAAATATGATATCACTTATATGTAGAATCTAAAAAAATGATAAAGATGAACTTATTTACGAAACAGAAATAGACTCGCACACATAGAAAATAAACTTATGGTGACCAAAGGGGAAAGTGGGGGAGGGAGGGATAAATTGCGAATTTGGGATTAATAGATACACACTACTATATATAAAATAGATAAACAACAAGGACTTACTATAGTACAGGGAACTATGTTCAATATCTTGTAATAACCTATAATGGAAAAGAATCTGAAAAATAATATATATATTCATATATATATATAAAACTGAGTCAATTTGCTGTACACCTGAATCATTGTAAATCAACTATACTTCAATGGAAAGTTTTTTAAAAAAATTAATAAGGTCACTGTTTTCTTATAACATAGATAAAACACAATTCTCATATATTTTTTCCAATTCTTGTTTTTCCCCTGCTAGGAAGCTGGGATGGGCCAGTGCAGTTGGCTGACAGGATCCTGTGCCACGTCTGTGTGACTTACAATAAAAATGTGACCAGAGGCTAGAGGGAGGAAGGAGAGTCGGGAGGGCACTGCCTGGACCAGCAAAGGGGGTGGAACACGTGCCCAGGAGAGTTAGGCACAGAGGCTCCGGGGGAGGGAGGTGTGAGTATCAGTAGCCACCATCCTCTCAGTGCCAGCAGTAGCCCAGGGATCGTGGGATCCATTGCTATGTGGTGTTGCAGTCAAACAGCATAGAGACAGCAGGAGAAAAGACCTGACGTCAAGGATTAGGGCTCACAAGGCAGCACCTCTTTAGTCAGAGCTGCACTTCGTAAGCACCCTCTTTTCCCATGCCCCTTTCTCTCACTCTCATTCACTCCCCAAAGCTGCCCCCTGACCACCCCCTGCCTCTCTCTAAGTCCCTCTAAAGCCTGAGCAGGATCTCTCAGAGTAATCTGGCCCCTGGGGTGCCCCTTTCATTGAGATTTTCCACAAAGGGGGGGACCCAGCAGAATACTCTTGACCTTTCTTAGCAAAGCTTGCAGTAAAGAGTGGAGGGGAGATTGGATGCACTTATAATTTAATAGAGATGTTTTACTCTCATCATAGACCTGATTTGCAGGCATAACTGTATTACACGGGCTGACCCAAGGCCTGGAGCTTCCCCCAAATGGTAAAGCCCACATCTTCTCTACAGAAGGGGGTTGCAGGGTGCTGGGATGGGAGAGGTGTAGCCTCTGCTCCTCTGTGATGCTTTGTGCAGGCGGATAAGTGGTGTTGACAGTGCCTCAAAGGCTGAAGGGCTCACGTTGGTGAAGATAGTGTAGGGGCTGGGGGTGTCCCAGAGCACTGCTGAGTGCTATGGAAAATGCAGTGGTAAAGATTATGCAGACCATGTTTGCAAGGAGCATGCAGCCTTTATCAGACGCAAGCGACAAGAGCTTATGGAGAATGACAAACAGCAACACTACGGAGACCATTTCCTTTCTGGAACGTCCACTAGAATAAAGTCATCTACTCTTCCCTCTTCATTTCCATATTATGTCATTGCTCTATTCATTTCAGTAGCAATATTAATTCTTTAGGTATTTCGTTTCTTTAGACATAGCCTTTCTGCCCTGTTATTTTCTCAGACTGATAGCTTGTAATTAGATACATTTCTGAAAGACTTTTCATATGCAACTATAATCCAGGATCCAACTGGAGCCTGTACTTTAAACTGGAGCATTCTTTTGTACCTGATACATGTTGTCATGGGCTATTTTTAAAAGGGGTGGGACCCTGGAGGTGAGTCCAGGGATAAGAGCCATTCCACCCTGTGTTCTATGCTAAATTTAGCTTTCCAAGTGTTATATTTGTCAACAGCGCCCTAAATACTCAAGCTTGATTTCAGTGGGTATGGGGTAGTAGTCCAGAAACAGACTTGGTTCCTTGTGAGAGCTTTAAAAATAGCTTACGGTAGACAGAATTGGTTTCACGAGTAGGACATGGAGATTAGTTCTACACGGCAGCATGGCAGAGTTGTTGTTTTAAAGAACAAGAAGAGCTGTATGTGTGACTCTTACATTAAAAAAAAGCCAAGCAAAATAAAAACAAAACCAAGGAAACCCCCACAAATGGCTGAAAGTCAACCCATTCATTCACCTATTTATTCAATAATCATTTGTGTAATATTATGTTGTAGGGTGTGCTGTTAGGTTTGGGGGATTCAGAGACAAAAAATATACACATTTACTCTCAGGGAACACATAGAGTCCTGGCCGCAGCAATTAGTCAAGAAAAAGAAATAAAAGGCATTCAAATTGGAAAGGAAGAAGTAAAACTGTCACTATTTGCAAATGACATGATACTATATACAGGAGAGCCCAAAGACTCTTCCAAAAATTGCTAGAACTAATAAAAGAATTCACTAAAGTTGCAGGATAAAAAATTAATATATAGAAACCTGTTGCGTCTCTATTCACTAATAATGAACTATCAGAAAGAGAAATGAAGAAAACAATCCCATTTACATTTGCATCAGAAAGAATAAGCTTACCTCAGGAGGTAAAAGACCTGTACTCAGAAAACTGTAAGGCATTGAGGAAAGAAATTGAAGGTTACACAAACAAATGGAGAGACATTTGGTGCTCATGGATTAGAAGAATCAATATCATTGAAATGTTCTACTACCCAAAGCAATCTATAGATTCAATGCAAACTACATGAAAATACCAATGGCATTTTCCACAGAACTAGAAAAAATAATCTTAAAATTTGTATGGAACCACAAAAGACCTCAAACATCCAAAGCAATCTTGAGGAAGAAGAACAAAGCTGGAGATATCACACTCTCAGACTTGAAGCTATACTACAAAACTATAGTAATTAAAACAGTATGGTACTGGCACAAAAATAGACACATAGATCAGTGGAACAGAATAGAGACCCCAGAAATAAACACATATGGTCAATTAATCTACAACAAGGGATGCAAGAATATATGATGGAGAAACGTCTCTTCAATAAATGATGTTGGGAAAACTGGACAGCTACATGGAGAAGAATGAAACTGGACCACTCTCTTACACCATACACAAAAATAAACTCAAAATTGATTAAAGACTTAAATATGACTTGAAGCCATAAAACTTCTAAAAGAAAACATAGGCAGTAACCTCTTTGACATCAGTCTTAGCAATATGTTTTTTGGATATGTCTCCTAAGGCAAGGGTAACAAAAGCAAAAACAAACAAATGGGACCAATTCAAACTACAAAACTTTTACACAGTGAAGAAAACCATCAACAAAACAAAAAGGCAACCTACTAAATGGAAGAAGATATTTGCCAATGATATGTCTGGCAAGAAGTTAACATCCAAAATATATTAAAAATGCATACAACTCAATATCAAGAAAACAAACAATCCAATTAAAATATGGGCAGGGGACCTGAACAGGCATTTTTCCAAAGAAGACATACTGATGGCCAACAGACACATGAAAAGATGCTCAACATCATTAATCGTCAGGGAAATTCAAATCAAAACCACCATGAGATACCACTTCACACTTGTCAGAATGGCTATCACCAAAAAGATCACAAATAACAAATGTTAATGAGTACATGGAGAAAAGGGAACCCTTGTGCACTGTTGGTAGGGATGTAAACTGGTGCAGCCACTATGGAAAACTGTATGGAGCTAAAAATAGAACTACCATATGATCCAGCAATTCCACTTCTAGGTATTTATCTGAAGGAAAAAACCCCGCATTAATTAGAAAAGATATATGTACCTCTATGTCCGTTGCTGCACTATTTGCAACAGTCAAGATATGGAAGGAACTTAAGTGTTCATCCAGAGACGAATGGGTAAAGAAGATGTGGTATGTATATACAATGGAATATTAGTCAGCTGTAAAAAGAATGAAATCTTGCTATTTGTGGCAACTTGGATGGCCTGGAGGCTATTATGCTAAGTGAGATAAGTTAGACAGAGAAAGACACATATTGTAATATCTCACTTACATGTAGAATCCAAAAACAAAACAAAACAAAACAGAAACAGACTCATAGATACAGAGAATAAGCTGGTGGTTGCCAAAGGGGAGAGGGGTAGAGGGGACAGGTAAAATAGCTAAGGGAGACTAAGAGGTATAAACTTCCAGCTATAAGATAAATAAGTCAAGGGAATGTAATAATACAACAGGGAATATAGTCAATAATATTGTAACAACTTTTTATAGTGACACATGGTAACTGGTCTTATTGTGGTGAACATTTCATAATGTATAAAGATACCGAATCACTATGTTATACACCTGAAACTAATGTAATATTGTGTGTAAATCATAACTCAATAAAAAAGATCACATGGAAAAAAGCAGCGACCATCGGACCCCAACACACAGGAGCTCTTTATCTTCCTTCCCACCAGCTGAACGATGTCCTTTATTTACATGAGCAACACTGTTTCCTCACCCAGCTCTCTTGGTTGGGCTCCTCCTTTCCTGCTGCATACCAATTCTGCCCATCAAAGCCTTGCTTGGATCAAGCCATTCGTATCTCATTTTTATCCTCCTCATCCTTCTCAGCTTGTTTGAAAGACGATGCATAGCCTTCAAGATGTAACTCAAGTCTTATCTTCTCTGCCTACTTCAGTCCATATGAAAACTCAGTTTCTTCCAAGGGTGAATTTGTGTACGAAGTTTCTCTGCAATTGTCAAAATCTTTGAGAAACTGAGATAAAACAGATGAAAGACCAGAAGACTAGAGTTTTCATTTTCAAATAGGAAAAGAACTTGATTCTTCAAGTCTGAATTGATGTCAGTTCTGGGCAAGATCCCTAAATGGATCATGAAAAGGATTGGTTGGGAGTATTTAGAAAAGGAAGTGGGGGTACTTGGAGCTCTGTGGGTCACTAGGAAGAAGTGAGGGTGGACTCAAAGAATTTTCTTTTGTGTCATGGTTATCTCATTAATATGCAAGGAGATGTAGGCATAGGTATGAATATTTCAACCTGTAATCGAAGGTTGAAAACCTTTTACAGAAGATGGAAAAATATGGATCTTTGTTTAGGAAAATATTGCTAAAAAACTTGAACTGGAGAAATAATATACATGGTGCCTAAAAAGCAGCAGCTGCAGAGTGGAATCACTGAGGAGCTTTAAAAACATTGCTGCCTGGATCCTAGCCTGAGAGATTCTGATGTAATGGGCTGGAGCGGGCAGCGTGGGCATCAGGATGGTTAGAAGCTTTCCAGGTGCTTCTAACACGCAGCCAAGGTTGAGAACCATTGCTCACAAGGGAAGACCAGCATCTGTTTCCAGCCTGATACTGTATAATAGGCTTACTGATCATTTGAGTGAACATGTGGACGAGTGGGTATCAAATTGGTGGGTGAAACCAACATCCCAGGTCCATAGGATCCTGTTGTCTTCGTGAATCACTTGGTTGAAATTGCCACTCACTGCCGGGGGTCCCCTCGTTTCTGGCACTAGAGGTTTCTCTTTCTTTTTTAAAAATTTTATTTATTTATTTATCTATTTATTTATTTATGGCAGCGCTGGGTCTTTGTTGCTGCATGTGGGCCTTTCTCTAGTTGCGGCGAGAGGGGTCTACTTTTCGTTGTGGTGCACAGGCTTCTCATTGCGGTGGCTTCTCTTGTTGCAGAGCACGGGCTCTAGGCACGTGGGCTCAGTAGTTGCGGCTCGAGAGCTCTAGAGCGCAGGCTCAGTAGTTGTGGTGCACGGGCTTCGTTGCTCTGAGGCACGTGGGATCTTCCCAGACCAGAGATCGAGCCTGTGTTCCCTGCATTGACAGGCAGACTCCCAACCACTGCGCCACCAGGAAAGCCCTGAGTTTTCTCTTTCTTGTTTTTAAGCTCAGAGGTAGCCGTGCTATGGATGGAGTCATGTTTATACCTAACTTTAGGTGGCCTAAGTGCAGCAAATTATTTGACTTTATTTTAAAACCCTCAAAGCATGCCTGTGTAGAGTAACTTGTGTCAGTTTGAGTTCCCTTACTCACTGGGACCCTTGGTTTTGTGTAACCCAGAGTCCTCCCTGGAACCCTGAACACCCCTGTGCTTTGCCTCCTCGTGTTTCCCCACTTCTGTGTCTGCTCGAATGTGTGTGTTCTGTCCTGCCTGTGGCACAAAGTTAGCTCATTGAATTTTTTTTCTGGTTGGTTTGTTTGCTTTCAAGTTAGCCAACCAACAATATTACTTAGCGAGTTTGGTAACTATACTGAGGGTGTGAAGGGGTCTATCACAGTTTGTACAGGCTTGTCCCACGAGTCTCCTCCATCTCTGCTTCCCTGCTCTCTGGCGCAAACACTGCAGTCTTCCTCCCTGATCTCCCTTTCAGTGTGGTTCCACACATTCTCAGGCCTTGCTAGTTTCAGCTTCAGCTTCAGGGAGCTGGTCAAGGACAAATACAGTGCCCTTTGTGAAAGAGAGGGGCTCTGATGAATATAGTTTTCTCCACATCAACACATTTCATATTTTTAGTGTTTCAGATGAAGTTTCAGATGGTACCTATTTGATGGAGGAAACTCATTTGTAAAGAAATTTAACTGCTGAGGCCTTTTATTGCAAAGTGTGGAGTGAACTTAGGAGACAAAAATGCAAGCAGAAGAGGATACCCAACTTTTATCTGGATGATTCAGTGAACAGACTGAATCTCTCTACCTAGCTTGCCAGGTAGTCCACTGGATGTGAATATACTTTTTTTTTTTTTAACGTCTTTATTGCAGTATAATTGCTTTACAATGGTGTGTTAGTTTCTGCTTTATAACAAAGTGAATCAGCTATACATATACATATGTCCCCATATCCCCTCCCTCTTGCGTCTCCCTCCCACCCTCCCTATCCCACCCCTCTAGGTGGTCACAAAGCACCGAGCTGATCTCCCTGTGCTATGCGGCTGCTTCCCACTAGCTATCTATTTTACGTTTGGTTGTGTACATATGTACATGCCACTCTCTCACTTCGTCTCAGCTTACCCTTCCCCCTTCCCGTGTCCTCAAGTCCTGAATATACTTTTGTAAAGAATATTTTGGGGACTTATAAGCATAATGTTTTGCCCATGGGAGACACAAAACCTGGTTCTTCATACCAAGTCTTGTAGCGTTGGTAGCTAACAAGAGGGAATTTTTGCTTCTCCATCAAATGAGACAGAAAAAACAAAAAATCCACCTTAAAATGATAATGAGATAAAAATGGTAGCGTTCAAATGGTAATTATTATTTTCACGCGATATCAGGATCTTTGCATCTTGCCACTGAATTGATGAATGATTTCCTTTTCCTCAGAAGTGTCTGAGGATGAGCTCTGGCGATGTTCTGTGGAACAACCCAGCAGAGCCTGAAATGTGGGGCTGGTGTGTTTGTTACAGGGTCAGGCTGGTTATCCAGGGCCGTGACTGCCCATGCGTTTGGGCCACGAGGTAGAGTTTCCTTGTGCTCTTAGGAAAGGGCAACTGTGTGGATTCTTTCCTAGGCCATTGGGCAAATGTCTAGCTTCCTTCTGGGGTCAAGCGTCCAAGTAAATGGGCACACTAGGGCAGGAAGTCATTCCCCTTGGGGACATAATGAGATTCTGATTACTTTCTCAAACAAACTAATGCATCCTGTTATCCTGATCAATATTCTGCTTCCTACCCGAATTGTTTCTGTAAATGGCCATGGACTAAATCCGACAGACTAAATTCAACGTTCCCACACCGCCTGGCACTGGCCCCAGGTCTTACCGTGGATTTACTTTCACACCTTTTTTGACCCTCACTCTCCTTATTTAATTTCTAAAGCCCACTCGTCCTTCATCCCTACTCCCTTAGCTTTTTAAAATTACAACATTTTTTCAAACTTACAGTTACCAAAGGGGAAAGGTGGGGTGAGGGATAAATGAGGGATTTGACCTTAACAGATACACACTACTATATATAAAATTGATAAACAATAAGGACCTACTGTATAGCACAGGGAACTATATATACTCAATATTTTGTAATAACCTATATGGGAAAAGAATCTGAAAAAGAATATATATATACATGTATAACTGAATCACTGTGCTTTACACCTGAAACTAACACAACATTGTAAATCAACTCTACTTCAATAAAAAAAAGAAAATAGTATGTAAGTGAAAGAAGCAATTCACACAAAAAAATTAAAACATTTTTTAAAAATAATAAGCTGAGCCGGCATGTAAGGCTCTGCTTTTAAGAGCCCAGGACACACCCACCCACCCATTCACCAGAGTTAGTCACACAGACATTAACATCCAAAAATATTAACGTATCCTAACCTTCTCTCCAAATAACAATGTTAGCACAGCACACCTCATTTAACAAAACATTAAAACGTTTTACTTCCTCAGATCAAGTGTATCTATTAATAATGAATTAAGTTGTCTGTACTCGTTTCACATTATTGAGAAATCTCATTCCCGTCATGTGGAAGAGTACAATACTGGGGGACGACACCTCGCTAACTTATTTTCCCGACAGCGCTACCCAGCCTGGTACAGATCCTGCAAAGCAGCATGGTCACTTCTCATTACGAATGCCATCTCATCCAAAGGTCAAGTGCTGCTTTCATCAGGGCCCAGGAGGGCTTTTCCGGGAGCTCAGAAGCACAGGTGCCCTTGAGCACTGCCCACCTCTGTGGCTGAGCGGGAGGTGGGGCAGCCCGGACCTCGGCAGGCACAGCCACGAGTAAACAGCCCTGGAAGGACACTTATGGACTCTGGTGATGGAGCTGGAAAGCATCTCATTGAAGTTCTCCCTGATAAAGGTGACGAAGTTTCTTTACAACTGTCATGGGGATTTAATTACATGATAAAATTGCAGCTCCTGCCTCTTGAGACAAATTGCTTGTTCAGACTGATTGTTTTTTATGAATCTCACACGGGGAGCAAAATACTTCTCTCCTGAAGTTGGTTCGGTCCGATGGTTATGCCCTATCATCCTTTACTTCCCTTCGAGAAATGAGAAGTTTACTGGCCCTGTAGTTGAGGAGGGGGGTTGCTTCTGGTGGAGCCCTTTGGTTACTTTGCAAGTGTGCACAGACCAAAGCGAGCCCCGTGGTGTCTGACACATTTAAAGTTCATTGTCCTTATGTTTCGGTTTGCAAAGAATGCGAACTTTGAATTTTCAACAGAAAAATAGGAAAAGGGCATGATAAGAAATAGAAATGACCACTAAACATATACACAGCGTCCATTTTTACTAATTAGAAACGCAAGTTAAAAGAAGACATCTTTTTTGCCTATCCAGTTGTGAAAGGTTTTTAAAAAATCAAGTTTTGGAAGTGTTTAGTGAAACTGATATTTTCAGAGTTTGCAGGTGGAAGGGTAAATTTCTATACCATTTGGAATTATTCTGTATTGAGTGTACACATAAGGGGCATTTTTCAGGTACTAGAGGCCTATGGAGATTCAGAGCAGAAATCCTTGCCTTTAAGGAGGGTTACACTTTGTGGGAGACACAGACAAGGCAGCTGTTAGCTGACAAGTGGAGTGAGATCACTGATAGATAGGGGTTACAGGTGTGAAGATGAGAACGCATCAGGTAAGGTATCAGAGTGACAGGAAGTAGGGGTAGGACAGGCTTTCTCCGAAGGTGGCATCTGAGCTAAGCACAGAGGGAACTGAAGGAAAAGGTGGCTCATGACCCCTGACGGTGTCTGTCTCCTCCTCTTGGCCTGTGGTGGGGGATGAGTGTCCCATTATTCTGGGCTGAGCAAGAGGCAGACAGGTGTCCCTGGCCTCAGGGCTGTGTTGGTGGAGCCCAGGGTGCAGTCTGGAAGGTGGGTTCTCGGGAGACCGGGCAGCGATCAGGCAGGCAGAGCGGGGATCTGGGGAAGATGCAAGCCGCAGAGTAGGTCTGAGGGATCAGAGCCAAGGTGCACGGCAGGGCCAAGACCTTTGGTGGACACAGAGGTGTGCTGCCCAGACCCCACTGTTAGGGAGGACTTGTTGCCCCGGCTGTGTGCTCCTTCTGGGTAGAGAGGCGTCTCACTCCAGAATACGCTTCTCGACGTGGCAGATCCAGTGACTGATGGGTACCGGTAGACAGGTCCTGCCACTGTGACCCCATGTGGGAAAACCGTGATACGTGGATCAGCTCCAAAGCTCCCCTTGGGGCTGGCCGAGGCATGGCAGGGCCTGGGTCACCGGCCAATCCCTCTTTCTCCCCTCCCCCTCGAAGGTGTGGATCCCCAGCAAATACCCTGCAAGGCAAACGGCACCCGTGAACCCCGAGGCTCCTGGGCCACCTGGAAGGACGGGTGGGCATGTTGTCAGAGCACGTGAAGACAGGAGATCAGAGATGGCCTGCCCCAAGGCCAAGAGGGGAGAGAGGGCCTGGGGGTGTCACTGAGGCCTGGTTCGGACCAGGGTTTCTCAACCACATCAAGTGAAGGACCAAGGATTTTTTTTTTTTTTTTTTTTTGGTCCCAGTTTGTCACAGAGTGATTCTCTTTCAAAATACAATTAAAATTAATTACAAGAAAGAATAAAATGGCAAAAGGGCGTAATTACAAGTCCAGTAATCACACATGTGGGTGTTATATTAATTGTCAAATTGCTGTCAACGTTTCTAAATGTTCACTGTCAATTTTCATGGCAAACACTTTGCAGAGCAACCCCTACTCCCCACTGAGCTATGAGTAGTGTCTTTATTGATCAGAGTCCCAGGAGTACAGGGTGGGTGAAGGATGTGGGAGAGATGGTGGGGTGGGTTAGTTCACAGCACATCTTTTGGACTCTTGGATTCCTGCTATAAAATTGCAACTGTACATTGTTGGACAGGGGTTGCCAAGCCTTTTTGTAAAGTGCCAGATGGATATTTTAGGTTTTGTACGTTATATGGTCTTTGTGGCAACTACTCAGCTCTGCCATTGTAGTATGACAGCAGCTATGGACACTGTGTAAATGAATGAGCAGGGCCATGTTCCAGTAAAACTTTATTTATAAAAACAGGTAGACGGCCCTAGGGTCATAGTTTGCCGACCTTTGCTGTAGGCAGTAGGGAACGACTGCAGGCTTGTGAAAAGGAGAGTTACATGCACCCCCAAATAAGAAGCTGTTATTGCGTCTTTTTCTCTGCATACCTTTTTCCCTCCCTTCACTGCAATGAAACGTGCTCTTTATTTTCAAGGCAAGTTTGACTGAACAGCAGCGAACAGAGCATCCAGATACCAGGCACACATTTGTCTCCTGTGATGCCTATCCTGCTTTGGGTTTGCTAAACTTCTTGAATCTGTAAGTTTATATCTTTCATCCAATTTGGGAAATGTTTGGTAATTATTTCTTTAAATATTTTTTCTGCTCCGTCCTCTTTCTTGGACTTTTGTTGAATGTGTCAGAACTTCTATATTGTCCCATAGTCCCTGTTCATTTTATTTTCAATCGTCTTTGGTTGAATGTGTCAGACCTTCTATATTGTCCCACAGTCCCTGTTCATTTTATTTTCAATCGTTTTACTTTCTGTTCTTCAGACTGGATACTCTCTATTGATCTGTTTTCAAATTCACTGACTCTTTCTCCCGTCATCTTTGATCTGCTGTTCAGTCCATTATTGACTTGAACAAGGCCAGCCCTGGCTTCAGGGGAGGTGGGAAAATGTTGTTTTTTCTCCAGCTGGGCACATGGTGTTGTCATAGGGACTTTATTGGTAAAGGAGGAGGGGGAGTGGGTGTGTGAAGCTAGCCATGACTCCCGGCACCAGTCTCTCCACCTCTATCCTTCCTACATATGTAGGAGTTTTTCATTTTTTTCCAAATTAGATGATCTCATTCCATTGCTGAGTGGCTTCTCACTGCCTTTGCATTTAAGTGTAAATGCCTATGTCTAGGATTTGTGGCCTCACACCATACAATGCAGTCTCAAAGTGCTTGCCCAGATATTCCTCCCTCTCCCCTAACTAACACACCCTATTTCCAGCCAGCTCCTACTTCCCTGAGTGCAGACTGTGTGCTCCACATCTGCTCCCTTTGCTCCCTCAGTTTGGAATAACTTCCTTTCCATCCCAGCCTGTCAAGAACACGTTCATCTTTCCAGGGCCAACCCAGGAGATTTTGTGTCCTCCATATGTTTTTTGGTCTGTTAATATTTATTACACACCTACTATGTGCCAGGATGTGGTGATTAGGACAAGCCCAGACCCTGTTCAATATCCAGCTGTTGAATTTGGTATTTGGTACCAGGCTATAGGTAGTGCATTTGCCATTTCCAATTCGTTTCTTTGGAATGTTTATCCTCAGCAGAGTGCACCATCGCAGGAACCACCATCATCCTGGAAAAAGGTAGAAAAGCCTCTTCCCTCTTATCCTCGTTTCTTTTTGTTCTTTCGAAACTCTCCAGTGTGCTGGGGAGTGATGCTAATAGAAGTATGTCATCAGCATACATTATGTCTTTATTAGCCTGTTTCTCAATTTTGATTCTGAAAATATCCTGATTTAGCCTAATTGCAATTTCACTGTGTTCCACAGGCAGTGACGGTTCATACTGGGGGGAGCTGAGACTTGACCCTGTCGGATATTTCTTCCTGCCTATATGCTTTGAAGCTGGACCATTAGCTCAAAGGCATATATCTCATCTCAGCACAGCAATTCAACCTGCTCCTGGGAAAATAGAGCCTAGGGTGTGTGTCTGGCAGAAAGCAAAGGAATATCTTCATTCTAGGTGGTGGGAGATATTTTTTCTGAAGCTAAAACAAGGGCTGCTGCTGGAGCCATTTTATTCCTAAATAATTTAACTATATTCAAAGATAATCTGATGTTATTGTAGGAAAGTGTATTTCTAATAAACTCCACTTGATCTGGGTGAATCAATTCAGGCAGTGCATAATTGAGTCTGTTAGCAAGGACTTTAGCAAGAATTTTGCAATCAGCGTTAATTAAGAAGATGGGACAATAATTTGTGCATAATTCCGGATCTTTTCCTGGCTTGTGAATCAAAGTAATAAGAGCAATGCTCCGGCTGGTGGTGGGATGGTGTCATTAGGTGCTGATTTATAAGTACTTAGAAAGGTTTAATTTCATTTTGCTTCGAGCAGGGTCTCCCTGCCCCCACACGCTCTGATCAGGGCTGCAGCAGAGACGGCAGAGCTCTTGCCTCTCCATCCTTCCCTGTCATCACTGACCTCCTGCTTCCCATTTTTGTTTTTATTCTGCAGCCGAGCGCCCCGTTCATTCATCCATGTTTTTTCTTAATACTCTTATTTGAATGATTTGAAGCAATGGACTCCATGCTATTGATGTTGTGTGCATGTGTGTGTGTGTGTGTGTGTGTGTGTGTGTGCGTGTGTGTCTGACGTAAAGTCGAATGGTTGTCACAGCCTCAGTGGGGACGTTTTTCATGGATCTTCCTGCCACACATCTCTGGGTGGGTATGTGTCAAGAACCCTTGACTACAACTCAGAAAACATACCCGGTTTGTGTGCTGTTCCTACCTGGCTGTTGCCCAGTAAGGGAACACATGTGAGCCTTGGTGTCCCCATCTGTAAAATGCAGCCATAGGACAATTACAGGCATTAAGGAGTGCCAGGAAGAGCTCTGGATTTCCACCTCCTCCGGCTGTGGCATCTGAGGTGTGGAACTCACCCTCTCTGAGCCTCATTTTTCTCAGCCGGGAAAGTGGGAAAGACAATAGTCCTTGGGAAACGCATACCTAAGAGAAGTGCTCACTGCATGTGATTCCTCCATCTTTGCCCCCACTTGCGGTTGGCTCCAGTGCTAACAAGCTCTGGTCTGTGGACTTAGTCTCCTAACCATCAGAACAAGGCTGGCCCTGTGCAAGGCTGCTGGTCTTCGGTGATTCGAGCTCGTAAACCAGCCTCCCACCAGGCGATACCTTTCCTGCCCATCTGGCCTGGAGCCAGCCGTTCCTTTGAAGTTGGGGCCCAGTCTACACAGGCCTCTGCCAGGGTGCACGACACCTGAAGGTGTTGTGAAGGCAATGGGGTTTTGTTAATCTCCATAAATACAAGTCATTGTTCTTAGAACCCTAGTTCGTCCCTTTTGGAAACACCCTGAGAGATGACCCCACTGATCCCATATTTTTAAATGAGGAAATTAGGGTTCAGAGAGATGGACTGACCACACAGGTTCAAGATTCAAGACCACTCAGTCCGTGGGAGAGCCAGGGTCACCTCACCATTAATCTCTTGCTGTATCCATTACACCAGCAACGTACACACACTTGTCATTGGTTCAAATGTGAGTCCTCCAAGGCAGGGGTTGTGCTTACTTAACTGACATTCAGCTGTTGGGTTTTCCGTGGGCGATGTTCCCCTCCACACACAGGGACAAAGGGAGTAGATGTACCTCGGACGGCACAGCGCGCTCAGCGTCAAGCTGGTTGAATGAACAGTTAAATTCTGCCAACGGACCCACTGGGTCTATGTCCATCCCACGTTCACCCACACTCGTTCCCCAGCTATACTTGCTGCTGGGTGAGATCTCTTAATAAAAACCCAATTAGTATTTCTTTAACTTGCCTCCAGATGCTTAAATACCATTACCCCAAACACACCATAATGCCTCTAGTTTTCTATTTCAATCAAGAATTCAAGTAGCATCTTGACTTGTACATAAGATATCAGCAGCAAAATCATGGAATGCTGACATCCTTAATAATAGCAATTAGTAATCAGTTGTTTCTTAAGTAGTTTGATTACGCCAGCTACCAAATTGTACAGTTGATGCATTTGGGGCCAAGCGGGGTCTCACCACCCCTCCCCCACCACGCTTTCTCTCTTGCTGTGTGCTCGCTGGTTAGTGAGCTGATCAAGGCACTGCAAAGGGGCGAGGACGAGTAATGCCGTTGTTGCTAATATTCAACAGTAGAAACTTGCCTTTAGCAGAAAGTAGAATCGAATCTTTCTTTGCAGAAAGACTCATCCCAATCATGTCTGTGGAAACGCAGTCTGTGTCCACCCGGGTGAATGGTAGCAAAATAGCTTGGCCAACCCATGCAGCCAGGGCACCCGGAGTTTGAACACTTATCAGGGCTAAGACCCTGAGCCAGGCTCCGGATACCAGGCAAGGGTCTTGACCTCGACGAGGCCGTATTTGAGAATGAAATATTCAGTGGGTATAAAAATTAGCCCAGCGAGGGGGCTTCCCTGGTGGCGCAGTGGTTGGGAGTCTGCCTGCCGATGCTGGGGACGCGGAGGATCCCGCATGCCGCCGAGCGGCTGGGCCTGTGAGCCATGGCCGCTGAGCCTGCGCGTCCGGAGCCTGTGCTCCGCGACGGGAGAGGTCACAACAGTGAGAGGCCTGCGTACCGCAAAAAAAAAATAATAATAAAAAAAATTAGCCCGGCGAGGCTGTGTGTTTTGGAAACTGATGGAGACTGAGGACTTTGTGCTCTTGTGGAGGGAAGTGGTGGGTCTGTGGGTCGGGTGTGCAGGGGGGCCCTCTTGTGTGGGGTCTGGAAGGAGGGCATGGCCTAGGTGAACCGAGGAGGCAGGGGAGGTCCTGACAAGCCCTGGGATTTGGGTGTCGTTCTGGCAAGAAGGTTCTTGTTGGGAGGGGGTAGGTGGGAAAGATGGGGGAGCAGATTGTGGATGAGCTGGGACCTCAGCTCTGTTCCTCTCATTACACACACACACACACACACACACACACACACACACACACACACACACACACA